>NC_060254.1:81963309-82268763 GCF_921293095.1 Ischnura elegans | reverse complement strand
AAATTATGAGAGAAGTTAGGGTAAAAATAAAAAATGAGTAAATTCATAAAAGTGCAATTTTGGGCAGTAAAAGAAAGGAAAATATTTATATGAGAGAAACAAAAAAATAGTCACCAAAGGATGTTTATCAATCATTCTTTCCACCTTAGGTTACATTACATGGTTATTGAGCGCATACCATATTATTTCCTCAAAACTCCAAGAAAAATGTTTTTCAAACCCAAGTGATCATCAGTGCACAATGAAAGAAATATTGAAAAAATATAGTTTAATGACAATGGTTGCGATCGTCCACTAATCAATTCTGCTTGTACTGAACTGAACTCAGTCATAAGAGTAAATTAATATTGCTGTACCCTAATAAACGGATTCCCTTCATTAGATGATAAGTCAATGAATACTACGTTGGATAACATAATTATGACAATAGCTAACATGAGATGAAGATAAGGAAAATGTTATACCCCTGACAACCTCAGTCCACTAATTTTCCTCCATGCAGACCATTATTGCAACTCATCTCTTAAATTTCATCAAGAACTATCGCATCGCCCATTAAATTGACCCGTGTCGTGGGCAGAATCAATATTAGTCTATGCAAAGTATTGTATATTCTATGTATTTCGTAAATGTTAAAAGATGTACGGATAATGTACAGCAAGATAACTATATGAATTCTGAAAAGATAATCTCTTATGATCACAAAAGAATCATTTATATCCCAGTAGACTTTATCAAAATCAAGTTATGTCGATGGCGACGTTGATATGGAATTTGGAGAGTTTGTATAGATAAATAATTCCCCAAGGGGCCAAAAAATAGTTCGTCGTATCGGGGATTTCGTATCATTCGAACTTGTTCCATGCGGGGACATTAGCATTGGTGGTCATAGTAAAGTCCAAGGGACCGCAAGTACACCTCTTTATTCAGGCGGAATTTCGTTACATTCGTGATTGTGCTAAGCAAACTTTACTGTATTTATTTTAAAGAAGAAAATTACAACAACTCAATATTGACCATTTGAATAAACAGGTAGATACCACAACCCATTGGAAAACATTCACAAAGTGAGGTTAAACAAAAAATAAAATGAAGAATCAATTATTGAGACCTGCGGTAAAGTGAATATATATTGAGTACTCGTAATAATCTCGTTTAGAGGTGAAAGATCAGCATTCAAAAGACAGATTTAACTTCTCAAATGTGACTCATGTGAGGCAATTCATTAAAACCCATGTATATGACCTTTCCCTTTTCTCTGAAATTCCCATGGGGATTTATCTCTTTTGCAATGTTAATGATAATACTTAATCCTTTTATCTTAATCCGTCCAAATTCTCATTAATGCCTTGCTGAGAGCCTTTCTCACACTCTCTTCCTCTTGCCAAATTGCTCGCTAGAGACTGATGCATCGTGGTGGAGGTTTAAAAAAATATTACGTCCTCAAAAAAGCCGCCATTTCCAGCAGGCAGTCAAGGACACCACCAACTATATGCGCCTTCATCAACTCTCGTCTCCTCAATTCTCTCGTCACGCCATTACCCCAAAACCTGCAATAGCATCATCCTATTTGCGGCGGCACCAGTCCGCGTCCCATCCATTTAATGTCTAACTCCCAGTCGATCATCTATCCCGGGAATATATTATGAGCAGCCTTATTAGGGCGGCGTCTCTTCCAAGCTACTGTGTTTCCTCCTTTTTCATTAGCCCACTTTACCGTTGCCAGCTGAATGCTTTGTCACTCGATTGATTGAACTGTCTGAAAATTACCATATAGTGCATCTGATCTCTATGAATAGCATGCCCATTAATCCGTCTCGTAATTGGCTAAGAACTGGAGAATATAATCTTAACATATGGTATAAATTATATGCTAATCTTATAACTTTTTTTTAAATTGTGAAAACCAATTTTTAGATTTTCAACTGATTACAAATTCCAAGTATGGGTATTTGACGCAAGAAAATATTGGAAAAGGCAGTTTTTGCGCGAAATAGCCTGTTTTACTGTTGATAACCGCACGCTCCATCCCTCAATTGGCTGTAACCTTACAAATATGTTATAAGTCTGTTCTCAACAAACAAAAGGACAATTATCCGGTCTCGTTATGGATTAACACTAGGAATACCGGACTTGACACTCTTCCTAGAACTACCGATTGGAGTCATTTTGACTCCTACCTTATAATTGTTTATTTTTGCAGTTTATGTCTGTTTTTATTGATACATTGCATTAGTTTATCATTTTAGTTGATTATTGCAATATTTCAGACGTCATTTTAACAAAAAAATATATTTAAAAAAATGCGAAATTCGACAGTGTTGCTTTGAAATTCTTTTTTCTTACATATTATGTTGTTTTAATAGAATTATAATAGAGGAATTGGATAAAACAGCAAAGGTAGTCTTTTCAGCACATTTTATAATACAGTTTGAATGATCAAAAATATTACTTAGGCTTCATGGAAGTTGGGAAGATAATTAAATAAAGCAAAAAAAATTGCTGTTGATACGCCAAGCATTTGTCTAAGGTGCTTTAGAGTTCAAGCATTGTCGTTCATTTTCATTTCCCACACAAAGACTTTTGGCAGGTCATACAATTCCCAACTGATCGATTATTTTTGCACTTTGGTTTTGCCTGGAAATACTTTTTTTGCAGAATCCCGTCAGAAGAATCTGCGGCTTTTATCTACATCTAACATGAGGATCAGCCAACTCTGTAGCAAGCTTTTTCTAAAACGTCTTGCGCGAAATGTTTTAGGTAGTCTCATTGCACACTACCCATGAATACTTGCTAAGTCGGTAGTATTTTCCAACGAGTAGATAGGCTATCACTGAGTAGACGTTCTTGTGGTATATTTGTGATTTCATCACTTTTGGTTCTTCTATTCTCTTTTATTTACCTTTTCCACAATGCTAGTACCCTGGATTTTTTGCTGTTCAGCGAGTTTGACTGAGGTAAAGTAATTATATACAGTAACATTTCGACCTTTTTCAGAAAGGACTGCAATAGCTTCAGTACTGCTAAACGGCAATCTACATGAAGTGAATTACCTTTTCCAACATAAGGGAAGGCGTTTGCAAGATATTTGCTATCCTTGTCAACAGGTAGCCAATATTCATGGCCGTATATGTCCGGATTAGAAGGAATGTACAGAGTGAAATATACCTGATTATACTGGGAAAAAGTTGTTCATCAACTATAATGTACAGACCAGGTTTGTAACAAGCAATGTAATTCTCTATGAAACTATCCCACACTATTGAAAAGAGGGCAAACTTGACAGTTTTGAGCCGCTGGAATCGATTAGATTTCTCATCAAATCTTAGACATTGCAAAATGTTAACAAACCTAGTCGTTCGTTGTAGAAAATGGTATTCCCCAGTCATTTGACCAAATACTCTCAATAGAGCGATAATTTGTACCTGATATTCCACGGGCATAAAATATGGCTATGCATGCAACTAGCTCCACATTGGAAAAAGTAAAATCTTTGTAATTTTGCCTGCGTGGTTCCACAATTGTACACCGCTTTATGTGAGTGAATATAAACGAATCGATAAATAATCGTAGATAATACCTTTTTTGTAACTACCTATGAAAGGGGAAGTAAATGTAAATTACTGCTTATATTTTGCACGCGTTTTGTCTGAATCTTCAAACTAGCTAGAAACGTTTTGAGGAATAAAATCCTCGACTTCGTCACAGCTGAAATGATCTTTTGTTTCGCGTTCCGATTCACCTTCCGTTGTAGAATGCAACATAGGTAGGACTTCTTCACGCTTTCGCCTACTTCTTCTAGCCATACTGCCAGTCAGGAAAAATGAAATCCTTGCTTCATAGGAGTTTTGCAGTCCACTCGAGAGTTCACTGGATTCACTAATGCAAAGGACAGCGCATGGTTTTCCTGTGCGGCACCCGGCAGCCAGCGCTGTCAGAACGTGCTAGGGCAGTAACTTTATTTCATTCTACTGATTTATTTTCCTGGTTAATCAGTATGTCAATTTTTCTGGGGAATCATTATATCAAAGGTACTTTTTCATATTTGAAAATCAACTTCCACGCAGTCAAGGTTGAAATAAAAGTGCTGCAGCGCAATACACAGTATTAGCGGGCGGCGGCAAAGGTGGGCGGCGAGAAGTAAAGGGTAAGGGAGGAGGGGTACACACGACTGATTCTAAACACATGAATTTGAAAATGCTATGAATTGCATATTCACCACTTTGTCGCAAGGTAAAATAATATCAGGACATTCACATAGTTTGTAGATCCAAACACAGACCTGTAAAATAAGAAATGCTTTCAAAGTCTCGCAAATATGGGCCAAAAGGAAAATAATTGTATATTCAAGCCATTGATTGATTTAAATTAATTATTATTAACATAAGAAGGGATAAACCCTTGAATAAATATTACTATTTGGTGAAAAGATAAGCAAAATACATTAGGGAGTCAAAATGACTCCCTTTGGTAGTCAAAGGTAAATTTTGGAAAACGTGCACTATTTTATTTTCTAGAATTATTTTAATCGCAAATCCTTTTTTTGTGTCAAAAATGAATAAAAGTCACGGAATTTCAGGCCGGAATTTGGAAAATTTTAGTCAGGGCAGAGAAATAAAAATGGCGAGGAGTCAAAATGACTCCATCGGTAGTTCTAGTGTTAAAACCTAGTTAAAATTATCTTTAAAAATGTTCCTAAACTAAACACACCGATTTTTTGTATATTACATGAACATAAATGACAAATAGTGGCTGCAATACTTATCTACTTCAATTTCAAATTATATCACAAATTTCTTATGACACCGATTTTTTGTCTATTCCATAAAATATAAATTAATATAAGTGGCTGCAATACACATACATATAAGTCAATTTTAAAATAAATCTCAATTCTTAGGTCACGCTAATCATGCCGTGGGTAAACTATTAGGATATTTCCATTTGCATTGCATAGACATAAATATAGATTAAAAATGCTGCGAGGAAATTGAGGATAAAAAACTACGCTTTGTTCCGCGACAAAGCTTCACTGTAATGAAAATGAAAATAAAATTTCTACTGCTTCACAGAGATGTTCGATTGAAAACTTAATTCGGTAAACTCGTGTAGAGGAATCGCAGCTGACGTTTGTTCCGTTTAATTATGCAAGGGGTTTTAGCGTTGAACCCAGTTAATCCAGGCCTTCAACCCTTTGGATCGATGCCGGTTTTAAAACGTGTGATAAGGTTTTGTTGTCCGCGGACACTCCTTCAAATGCACAACAATATGTTGGGGATTAGTGGGCATTAAGCAAATTTCATCAAGGCTTTGCGATTCCATAAAAATATTTAGTCATGCGATGCGATGGGTTATTAAAGTTTGAGGATCCGGGGAAAGAAAAATAAAATTCTGGAGGATTTCCGGAATTTCATCCCATTTAAGTGGATAGAGGTATCTCGGCGCTAAATGGTCAGCCTTCCGGCATATTTATTTTCAAATGCAAGTAAATTTTTCACACTTCCCCTTCGGATTTACTCAAAGATTTTAATAAAAATCGATGGAAAAAATTAAATTAAAAATAAAAGGATTGAAACATAGCAGTGGATGTGTTATTTTTTATAAAGGAAATTGGAACATGTAATTTATAAACTGCTAGTATTCAATATTTATTTCTTTGTGCGAGTAAAAATCAATGAAAAAAATCACAATTTAAAATTAGAAGAGCGATTGAAACAGGTCAATAGATACGCTCTTTTTACCATGGAAAATTGGCATCTGTGTTTCTTAAATTTTTGTTTTAATTAAACATTTCTTTGGTAAACGGTTGAATAATAACTATAAGTCACTAAAATACTCGTGAATTTACTTATTAAATAGTCTTATGGTTGATAGACAGTAAAAAGTCTCATGTTTAATTATTCAAGAGGACCGTTGTACATTATTATGAAAAAATGAGTTTTAGACAGGTTCCATAGCTAATCGTCACTGAGAAGTGAAAAAGGTAACAATCAAACATGTAAGTTTCATTAGAGTCCGAAAAAAATATCAAATAGTTCCTCTGGAAGCAGGGTAGTTTTTCACCTGTTGGTGAGTCCATTTCAAACAGGAAAGTTAGGGAAAAATTCGCAGACATTTAAGAATTTTTATTATGCCATAAGAAATTTATCACATCAAGAGTGTGAAACTATTCACGGATTTTTCTTGCTAATAGAGAACAGCATAGGCGCCGATTCCATGGGGCCTGAGGGGGCACGAGCCCCCTCAATAATTCGTTTGGGGGGGGCGGAGCCCCCCCAATAATACAAGAAATTAATTAAGTTATGTTATGCTTTGTAAAATCACAAAAATATGTTGGTATTTTTTATTTTCCTTGTTTGACGATAGTTACCTTTTAAAATAAATTCAGTGATGATATAAAACAAATAATTATTACGGTATTAAACAGGTTAACTGAAAAAAGTGGTGTGAATCGTGATAGTGTTTCGGGGCTGCGACACACTTTGAACTTTTCCCGGTGCGTGAACCTTCAGGTACAAACTGGCGGGCCAAGAGGGATGTAACCTGCCTCCCGGTTGATTTAAATGGAAGAATGACTAATTTTATAAGAATGGAAGAATGACATAAAAAATGTGTCAGGCTTGTAGAGTTTCCCGAAGTGTCGAGTTATAGAGAGTCGAGTTTTCGGGGTTCTAATATTGATCATATGACCCCTCGAAAAGGCTTTTAAAAAACTTTAAAACTCACTATTTTTCATCTAAAATTTAGAAAATTTCCCGAGGCAAGACCCGCGGTATGGGCCCCCCCAATATTTTTTATAAGTCGGCGCCCCTGGAGAACAGGGTAGAATACTTTAATAATAACTGTATATCTATTGCAAAGCCCATTAACGAAACTCCCAGAGGAATTACAAGCTTGGTATTAATAACTATAGGTAACGCTGTGGTTTTTAAAACATGTACTTCTTTTAGCCTTAGCTTGCAGATTCAACAGAATAAATATAATATGCACCACCATATATGAGCAAATAGTGAATAAAACTTTCGAGAAAAACGATGAACAATTACATTGGCTAAAATATGGCTGGCGCTCCTTCATCAACTGATTTCACTCATTTAATAACTTATCCCAATTACTGTTTCCATGAACTACTTCGCTCATGTGGATAATATTTAATATTTGCGTATCTCTTTTTAACTAAAATCAAACGTTTGAACTCATTTAAGCGCTCTTCTGATGAAATATTACGGAAGTAATACATCACAGAAAGATGTGACTAATTTAATGAGATTTATGGTAGGTTCATTTGTAATCAAAATTGGACTTACGGATTGCAAAGCACTGTCGCAATTAAAAGCAAAATATTTTGAAGCACAGAGAGCCAATTCCACCATTTCACACACGGACACTGATTAATTTCATCCAGTAATTGAATTATTGCCAAGTGAGTAACATGCGTCAATGCTCAAATTATCACAAATGAGCTTTCATATAATTGAGTCGCCAACAGAGTCACGAAGAATTTTTGAAGGGCATTATATCATTATTTTCCAAAATTCCTAGATATAAAGTAATTTTATTTCCAGTGAGATGGAAATCGGGGCTGACGATTTCGACTTTTCGCATAAGCATCCAATGATAAAAATGCATTTCATCAAGTAAATTACATTTTTATTCGACAACAAGCTGTTTCGGAAAAAATGAATAAATATTTTCCAAATATTGTGACTTAAGTGTTAAGTGCCATTAACCCAGTTTGAGATGAATAACTGATTTTATTATATAATTTTCAAATTTTAATATTTTTTCAATTAGACGAATTCACTATTTAGCAGTCCACTTTTTTCACAAGCATAAAAACATGCAATACTTTGAACATTCATTTTCTCCATGCATTGATATTCAAGCAAAAGCTTCCTTGATAAGGCACGGATACGTAAATATAAGTAATTACGCGTAATCCTCAAACACTGATGTCTTAGAAATGGTATTTATACTATGAAAGATATTACACTTTCCCGGCGAATGGAACAGAACATTTAAACTTTTCACGGGATTCCGCGCGGGTAAGATTTTCCAAGAGCGCCGACGTTACGGGTTCCGACTCACCACCCATTCCCACGGCTACTGAATGAATAGTTGCAGTGACCGTTAAGGCTCAGCATTAGGAGGAGCGGTATTGGTTGAGCCCCGATTGTTGCCGCGGAGGACCGTGGACCAGCGTAGACTTAGCTCTGGCAATCATTATTCTTTTAAGAGTTCAATTTCTAGAGCTGCCGATCGAATATCCGGTTTCTCTGTTGGCATTTTTATTTTCCAGTATTATCTCTATAGCCTCTATCGCTAAGCGATTCCAAAATTCATTTGATCGCCACTAAACGCCGGCGTCATCCCACCTCATTTTATGGTCCTCATGCAGACTTTACTCCTCTATGGATGATTTTTCCGGTTCACCAAGTCGGAAATGCATTTAGTTCCTTTGAGTCGAGTAGATATTGTTCGCCCAGTCTCACCCACGTAGACATTACCACACTCATGGGATTTTATAAACTCATTCAGTAGTCGTGAGATGGGTAACGAGTCGAAACGCTCTTAGAAAATCTAACCCGCGCGGCAACCCGAAAAAAAATTAAATATGGCATGCATACTGTTTCAATTTTCCGCAAGAATTGAGTCAAGATGGTTAATGTATTCGGCGAATAGCCTAAATATCTCGGTTCGATCCTATGCAAATTTCATCTGGCCAGCTCTCACGGCGTATTTCTTTCCAACCTCTAGGGTCTAGGCCATTTAACCCTAGGCTACATGCGCCCGCGGCGATAGCGGCTTGTGGTTTTTTTTGCCATTTTTTTCTTCAATTCGCTGTAGCTTCATGAGAAATTAACTCATGTCTTACATTGAAAGGCGGCCGATTTTTCAATCATATTAATAATAAAATGAGGATTGAACTTCTTTACTGTTTTTTAAGCGTACGACGCGTTTCAGCTCACAGGGTAATCATCTGGTACAAGACATCTGAAACGGGTTTAGAACATAATACATCGTATGTTTTGAGATTTATCCACAGTGGCGACACCATACTTGTAATGGCTTGCGTGACTCAGAATGTAATGACAGATTGTTACATTCAAAATCAAACATTATTTTCCGCCTCGTTTATGCACTTGATTTGCTCTTTGATAATTATTGTAATCTCGATTCACTCATGGTCTATTCCATGAAACCATTTTGTAGAAAAAATACTTGTACCAAAAATCACAAAAACTACGCTTAACCCTTAGCTGCACGCGCCCGCACTTTAATATTTTAGGTTTTTCTAAATATACATCAAAATTTTAGGCTATTTTAACGCATTTGGATAATTCTAATAATTGGAAGCACTTTAAATATTTTCTCTTGCGTTTATAAACAGAAATAAAGCATATTAATATGCAAATTTCTTTATATATACTTTGAATATTTTTTCTAAAGGACTTGCAGACTATAATTTTCTTGGTCCAGGAAGGAAGTACAGAAAAAGAAAACCAAAGTGTTCCACCAGTGATCTACTCGCAATAAACGCACTATTTCGAATTTTCGAAAAATGTGGCGTGTAACTAAAGTTGAAAATGTAGCTACAATTGATTGAAATTGGCAAACGAGTCAAAATTCAGGCCTCCAGGGATGAATTTCTGATAACTGCTGATGAAAACTTGCACGATAAAGGAAATGACGTGAATCCTATGAGCGGAACGAAACAGGAATATAATGCGAGCATTCGCTCATTTCCGATGGAAATATCTCGAATTTGTTCCTTTCCTCTTGTAAATGCGTTCTCCTCTCTCGGAATTTTATTTTTTACGAATATTATATTTATTACTGCCCTCGAAAAATAAGGACTCATAAAATGCCAATCATGTTCATAAAAGGCAGTGCTTTTTTATTTTACGGCCAAAAATTAGCAGCTGAAGCAGATTTTCGTCGTTTATATTAATTTTCAAATATTAACTGCCAGAGAAAACCGGACAAAATGCATGGAAGGTCAATGGATATGATCTTTTAGCAAGCTTAATTGGCTGGATGCGTTTGAAATTGGCAAGAGAGATCAGCTAATGGCCAATTCAAATGCGGTGGTAATGAAAAGATGCTCAAAAATGACGCGATGAATTTGCTCAATATGATGGAAACGTGAAAAAAGTCAACTGACTCAATTCTGCTAATGAATGGATGTTTCTTGAAATGCATTTTCCTCGTTTAATAGGGATTTTTTTCTTAGGTAAGACTCGGAAAAATGAGTGTCTAACGCATTGTACGTTTTGTTGATGGGGGCACGTCAAGATGGAGGAGGAAAGGGCTTGAGTGAGTAAGGAGGACTTTTTATGAGTAAAGTAAATCAAAAAACGAGTTGCTCAGCGAATTAGAATTAAAAAAAGGTCACTGTTTTGGCGGTCATTTCAGAGATACGCCCTAAAATCTCCGACGCTCCACCGATTTCAAAGGAAATAACACTCGGTACCAACAGCAATTTTAGTCTTGCGTACATCATTTCAAAGTACAATAGAAGCGTCTCAACAGGATTTTATTAAGAATGGTTTGGTGCTTTTCCGGCGAATGCTGTTGATAATATCTTCACGGGAAATCAGCCGGGTAAGGATGGACATCGCTGCCAACGTATCAATGGCCTATGGTTTCAATTATTCTTTAATTTTCCATAATGAAAATGTTTCACGCAGTTAAGACTGAAATCATCAGTTATAATTTAAATAATCTTGAAAGTGGCATTACTTGCCGGAATCTGGGTGGGTTGGAATACATAAATAAATGTGTAGATAGACAAGTACTTTTCATTATTTTAAATATTCGAGTTGACACTCTGACATCGATCTCTGAGTAAAAATATAGAAAATAAGATAAATAGTGTTTAATAGCATGTACTATCCAATCGCAGTGTAGCGCAACTACTTTTTAAATATTCTTGCAAGTAAATATTGCAGTAGTTCACCCATTTCAGATTCTGTCCAAGCCAAGATATCCGAGATTAAGGTGCAAAACAGAAATTCGAATCCTGTTGATTCATTCGAAAGCAACACCGAGACGGCAGATGGCATTTACTCAAAGCTCCTAAGTCGAGACAAGTCCTGGGCACTCTCTGTCACCGGGCACAGGACGTAGCTCTCGGGGGCTCCGCACATTTCGAGGTGTACCCTACCGTGGCCACAGAGGTGTGGGAGTTAACTGCCGTGGGAGGTCAAGCGGGGGAAACGGGCCGGACCCGCCCCTGTTGAGCAACAGGTTAGACGTACAGGGGGGTGTAGGCCGGACAATCGCGTCTGACATCTGGGGATGAGTCGCCGGGTCCTGCAGCTGAGTCGGGACGGATTGGAGGATATTGTGGTAAACGGTGGCTCTCAAAAGCACGGCTGTGGAATCGTCCCACGCCTCTTAGAGCCAACGTTTGTCAGGAAGGTCTTTAGGACAACTATGGGCTAGCAAGACCACTGCTGGCAAGCTGGACCACTGTAGCGCAGAGTTTTCTCATGTAGATTTTTCAATATTCATATGAGAGGGTGAGAAGCTAATTTCTTCTTGATTTCTTTTTAGAAACACAGGTATAGTTATTGGGTAAAATAAATAAATGTGATCGACAAGATATTTAGCACTTATTGCATTTTATTTTCCACACGATTTCAGCACAGAACAGAGACTTACTCGCATCCCTCGGCCACCAAGTTTTTCTGTACATTTCTTATATCAATCCTGACCTCATTGACCGATGGATCGACCGAGTGAGTTAAGAGGAAGTATTCAGATGAGTGGAAGAAGAGAGAAGACTTCTTAAACCTTAAGGAGAAGACGGGGCGGATGAAAACAATCGTAAAAGTGGAAGGGAAGAAAGGCAAGGGACGGCCCCGAATGAGTTACACAGGACAGGTTTTAAGAGGATGTAAAAGAGAAAAAATAGGTCACTATGAAGAAGCTTATGGATAGGAGAGAGGAATGGAGAGCTGATCAAACCAACCTTAGGATTGTTGACTAATGATGATGATAATTACACTAACTTTTTTAAATCCAAAATTTAGTTTCCGATCCTACTAGGGTTTAAAACAATTATCAAGGAGCCAATGAATTCAGCACTTCATTGGACGAAATAGACTGTCTTAAAATGGCAATACCATATATATTCCATTTTGTGTAACCTATCCTCTATTAAACTCCAAGAAAATCTCAAGCAATATAAAAATTCCGTCTTATTTAAAGGAAATACTGAGCACTAAGCATTGGAGTGCTTTACTTGAATCAATCTTGGCTCTCAGAAAATTAAAAGTACATCCCTTGCTTCGATCACTTCAACACCAATCATTTGATAAATGCGAAATTTGCCAACTAATAATGTAAATAATTAAGTCATAATCGAAACGTATCCTTCGATACTCTCTTGAGTACTAGACGCTGCCAAGAAAACCTTCCAATCAAATTCACGGGGCGTAACACAGCCGGCCCGCTACAAAGCTGTCATTTGCCGCTGTTACGTATTCATTGCGTGGAAGCATATTAATCTAAATGGTAACGAGCAGTTCGTCTCATATCTTTCTCGTCAAAAATGGAAATATAACGTTATATTATTCGTTTCGATTTATAGTAGTTCCAGTATCCAATTCCACGTGAATAGCATACTGATTAATGAGCCGATTTAAAAAATTATATTCTCTCAATCTCAGTATCTAACATCATCGGTGGTAGGAGTCTTGGGTTCGCCCCCGGAGAGGTTTTCCAAGCATGAATGCTAGCTAATGCCCACCTCGCCAATTGTTTGAGAGGTCAATGCGCCCTAAAACCCAAGGGTAATGAAGTTAAAAATAATCAAAAAAACAAAATGCTTTAATTAGACCTACGAAATAGAAGTTATTCTGCGTTGCTAAAAATATTCTACTACAATTTAGTTTCATAACTTTACCTACTTGTAGCTTCTACTAAGGCATGAATCTTATACAAACCTAGATAGCGGCTTTCCTCACGAAATGCTAACTAAGAATGGAATTATTATTATACTGACAATAATGACTGCATCACTATTCGGAAGACTTTAAAGCAATATTTTTACTTCACTTTCAGGCACAGACCAACACTTTTTTATTTCAACGGTACATTCCTCCTTATTAGGGATCGGGTTATTGTGGTAGCTAGAGTGTCAGCTTCCCACCCCGTGGGCTCGGGTTCAAATCCAGGCGGTGGCAGAGAATTTTCAGAGACTACCCGATCCCTGCTTGAATGTTGTGTGGAGGACATTTCAAGCGCAACACTCCGTCCGTCGGACGGTACGTTAAGCCGTGGTCCCCTTGGCGCCTTTCTTTAAGAGCAGGCTAATGCCGACACCGGGTTTCTGTCCACCTTTAGTTACCTACCCTAACTCACGGCGCAAATGACCTCAGCTTTCGGTCGCCTCCTCCAAATACTATAGCATACCTTCCTCCTTGTTCATTATTATCACCTCTGTTTATATTCGTACCAGCGTCACTGCTATGCAATGGATTTGTCTCGGTGACTTCAACCTTGCTTTCCCTTTTCATTCTCCAATTTGAAATTCATTGAAATGCATGTAGTAGGTATGAATAATAATATTTATTAACACTGGTATGTTTTTTATATATATTTATAATATTTATTAATTTCATACTCGTGCTTGAATAAAATTTATATTTAGTTTCTTCCTTGACGTTGGATACATTAACACACTTTACGATTTGTTTTCATGATAGGAATACTATATGCAAAACTACACGAAATAGAGATGGTTCTTATACCTCACGTAATGGCATATTCAGTTTTTGCGTTGTTGGGAAAAGAAGTAGAACAAAAATCATCTTTCATTTTAACACTTCTCTCACAATATCTGTCTCTTATTTTGTCATGACGCAAGCTGATGGCCCAAAGACCCCAGTCATATGTCCTCATCGCAGATTATAGCGATACTCACAAAGCCAGGCAAAGAGCATTGGCAGCCCTAAGAATCTGCTGCATTTCAAGCTCAGAAAATGCGAACAAAAATTTTATATCCATATATCAAATTCCTACTTCCTTCCATTAAAATTTTGACATCGACAAACTTATAGGGCGAGGTGTTCTTCCATGCCAATTTTAACTACAGGGTGCAGTAAAAATCTTTTAATTTTAATTCGCATTAGATAGGCTGTCTTTCACTGAAATGAGTACTTCTTTTGGAATTATTTTCCTTCAATTAATTCATTTGAATCGGTATTCCTGTAGCGAAGACTGTTTTAAAGGTATGTACTAATTAATAGGAGGCAAAAATTTGCTGTCTTGCGTAAGATAAAAATCAAACGTAACAAAAAGGACAGCTAACCTCGAATTTTGCAGGAAAAATTACGATGACCCCTACGGTAACCATGGCAACGTTGACATCTCTCTCACTGAAACTTCCTGAGAACAGAGGAGACCACGCCTTCACCACGTCATCATTCACCGTCTCAGGAAACCTGCGTATAACCGATAATACCACGGAGTTTGCGCGTAAAAGGGCTTTCAGGGAATGACATAGAATTGTTGCGTGCGATTCTACGGTAGTGATGAGCACCAAGAGGCTTGAAAATGCAAACAAAAAAGCCGTTTTGAGAAGAAAAAACCGAAATTGATGCAAATTTGTCATTGGAGATAAAATGGCATTATAAACTACTTGTTAAAAGATCATAGATCATCTCACAAGAGGGTGGACGAAATTAGACTTATTCGGAATTCTAAAATTGTGAAAATGGTTCCATTCGCGCTTCCTGATACAGTATGCAACTTAATGAGAGAAAAATTCATCTTCTCCGATGTTAGAGTAATAGATATCCATGACGGTTAGTGTAATTTGCCTAGCTGGTGGGAAACCGAAAAATATAATAGCCAAGTATAATTAGTGGCACGAGGAAACATATCGTCGTAATTGCAGAACGAATCGAAGGAGGAGAGGAGTGAAGTCTAGGGGCGACAAAATGAACTAAGCCAGTCAATAGCTATTTGAAAAAAGAAAACGTAGTATCAACGAAACACTAACTCATATTTCATTCCATATGTACGTACACATGGAGAAGCTCGCGAATCACGAAGATGAATTTAATAGCCTTTATTCTGATTGGGAAGAGATATAGAAGTATCCCTGGAAATATCAAGAATCAATTGAAAAAAGCTCTCGGAAAGAATAAATTATCCAATTCCATGCCGATCGCTACATAACTGCTTGAGCTTATAAAATAAGATTTGATACCCTGGTTTATACTGTCAAGCCGGTTAGGAGAGACTTGAATGGGATAAGGAGGATAAGAGGAACAAGAGGATGTTTTTCCTGGGTAAAGTACAGGGAGAGACATAAGGAAATCAATACGGGCCACGAAACGAGGAAGAAGACAAACAAGAACTGGTAAAAAAGAAGGGCAAAAAGTCCACATTCGTACCAAATATGCTATTTCCCAGAGAAATCTTTTATCTAAATACGGAATTGATATCGGAACAATGTGAACATAAAAATCCATTGAAAGAAGCATGAAGATGGATAAACTCAGGGTAGGATAAAAGGGCAGTGCAAATAATGGAACAATGTAGAAAAAAGATAATTTAGGCACCATACTATGTGGTCAATGGCTGTTCAGCGAGAAGAATATGACAATCCGTTCCAGAAATTGAAGAGAAGATGAAGCAGATATTGACCGAACTGAAAGAGGGCTCAGTAGTTCCGGAAATAATAGGTATAAAATTATTTTAGTAAAAAAAATGCGTCACAACAATAGAAAACAAAACTATTCGTGGCAAAACAGCCTGAGACCTCAGATTGAAACCTGGAGATCCGCTGGAAAAAGCGGCGCAGAATTGGCGCAAGAAAAGTCGAGGAAGCAGAGAGAATGAAAAGTAAAGCTATCCTAAATTATTTCATAGGAGATACTGAATAGCATTGTAGCGGAATTTCTTGACAATGGTACAAATCTCGACCCAAAAATGAATACGAAGATGTTGTGTAAAGGATGCGAAGCCATTAGCTAAGCGCAAAATGTACCCTTTGTTATCGGAGAATCCAGGGAGAATGAAAAGTAAAGCTATCCTTAATTATTTCATAGGAGATACTGAATAGCACTGTAGTGGAATTTCTTGACAATGGTACAAATCTCGATCCAATAATGAATACGAAGATGTTGTGTAAAGGATGCGAAGCCATTAGCTACATTTTCTTCTCCCATAAACTCTACACAGGTAACTTACAATAAAAAACTCAATAAAATATCAAACGGGTACAAATATGGCGAAATAATCAGCCAACTGGCGTAAAAATTAGCACTATATACAATAGTAGCTTTCAAACACTTGGGAAATGAAGCAAAGATTTTTTATAAAAAATAATTTGAATGAAAGGAGGAAACTTTAAAATGAATAACTAATGAAAATTCATAGACATAGGATGAGATTAAATAGAAAGATAAAAAATAATTGTTATTGTCTTGACATAGTTAGCTTAGACTTCTTGTGTAACATAACTATGATCATTTATAACTGACTGTAGATTTATCTTCCGATGCTTAATTTCTAAAACTTCTACCACGTAAATAGAGAGAAAACCAAGGGGTAACCTACCTTTTGTGTGTATATTAAAAGCACATTGAAGAAAAGTAGCAAATACTTTACTATTACCAACGAGAAAAACATTAATAAAAGGAGATCAATATGGCCTACGTAATAAGGTTTGATAAAGAAATCTAGCCAGGTTACTTGCTTTTGAACCACAAATGTTGGATTAAAAATACTAAATATAAAATTATGCGTTAATGTAATTTCAATCAGTTAAAAAAGGCATTAGTTTTCAATCAAATTAAAGTTTGGATCTAATTCAAGACTCAGTTTCCGATGCATAAGCTTGAATAGAAGACTAAAAATGGGGAATGGAGTGAACAAACACATCAATACCCATCAGACTGAGCAAATACGGGACCAATAATGGGCTAATTTCGGCTCTCATTTAAAGTAATGAGCACATATCACATAAAATGCACTTGGAAGCGTTTTTATGCAAAGTGGACGGTAATTGTGAAAGCCAATGAAAGAGCGCTTCCCCTGCCATTTGTGTTTGGCTCCCATGATCGCTTTACAGTGTGAATATATTTTTGTCTTCAGTTGATCTCTCTAGCAGTGCAAGATTCAATCATTCTACCGCAATGAACAGAAAAAAGCGTCCAAAGGCAGACGATGAAAAAGATCTGGAGATCAAAGAGCCTTGGGCAATCGGTCTCTGATTCAAACAGCAGTCCAGTCCACGTTTTTAGCCTTTCCAATATATTCCATCTCATGAAACTGGGAATTTAGAGGAGATAACTCTCTTTTGTAGTTGCGGCTATACTAAGCTGGTTGGTTTATTTTGGCAAGCCACGGCCTGGTGTACATAAAGGACTGAGAGCATGGATACTTTTTTTATTTGACAAGGCGCGAGAGGAAATAAGTTACCCTTTGACACAGTCACCGGTTAAAATGGGCAGGTAATTTTCATCCCTCGCCGGTGAAAGCCATGTTTTTAGGAAGGTACACTTTCGCCTGGGGAAAATATTCCAACTCCATGGAATTGTTGAGAAAACATTTCATGTGGAAAATCGTTTATAAACAATGTAAACGATATGACACTCTAATATTATTTGAGAACGCGAGCTTTATTTTGATGCTATCCAGTTCCATATTCAGTAATAGGAAATCTCCTGCATAACTATTTTTCGTTCTACCTCGGCCATAACTGATTTAATACATCGCAAATAAAATTTCAAGGACTGTTGCTCGTAGAAAGTCAACTTAATTTTTACTAACAGGAATAGGTTTTCAAGTGTCAACAGTATGTAAGTATCAAGTAGCTGTTTAAGTTTAAAGTATCAGTTTATATATAAAGTTAATTTAATGCAGAAATAAATCATATTTGGGTAAAAATATAATAAATTAAATGAGTAAAATGGTAAAAAATTGAAATAATTAGTAAACCATAAATGAAATCGAGAATTATGAAGGAGATAAACATATTTTAATCAAGTATTTGAGCCCATGAGACGGAGATAAACTTGATGGGCGTACACAAAACCAAATTTTGAAATTAAAAAAATTTCGGTAGAAATATTAGGCCCGGTATTTACTCATCTCTTAAATAACTTATCCAACTCGAAACTGGTTTCTTTTAAACACTTACATCTCTGTGGAAAACCTATAGGGCGAGTAGCGGTAGTGTGAGGAAGCTAATTATGTGTAAGGAACTGAATAGAGAAAAATAGGGTAGTTAAAAGAATTGTTTGAATAGGAGGGTAGTGAACCAATGTGTAGCCATGCTTTCCAAATTTCCTGAAATGACACGTGGCAAGGAACGAAAAAAATAATTTGCAGCGTATTGATGTTTTCCTACCAATTTTTCTACCCATTTGTACGAGAGAAATAAATTGATTGACCTTCGTCAAGCACGAATTAAAGAGATATATTTCTATTTTTACCCGCGATAAGCCTCTTTAGTGGCTTCCAAGACAACCCTTACATTATCTACTTAACATTTTTTTTACCTAAAATGATTATTTTTTTGGATTCATGTGGGAAACGAAGCCTTTCATCATCGAGTACCCAATTCATGCAGCCCACACAATTTATTTGTGATTGGTAGGAGAAACGAAGAGTAAGTTATTTTGATGAAAATTTAAAAATATTAAGCATTTCCTTTTCTTCACACAACTCGAAGCTGGTGTCATTTTATCACTCATATGTCTACTGAAACCCTATAGGGCACGTAGAGGTAGTTTGAGGAAACTATTTATGCGATAAAAAATAGGTTGAAAAGAAATTTTTTCAACTGAGAACCACAAAAATAGGTTTTCTATGCAAATAATTTTGGAAATAACATCTCAGTATCTGAATTTTCATACTGAGCCTTACGGTAGGGTACTCTTAAAGTTAAAGAAAAATGTTATTGGCTTTCAGAATACACGAGTAATTTTCTCAAAAATATGACGTAAAAATTGGTTATGCCGTCAGACATATTAAAAATAATAACATTTACCGCACTAATAAAGTCGTAAATTGCAAAATAACGCTATAATTGAAGTGAAATCAGGCAATTCACAAGAAAACCTCGAGGCGGTCAGTTGAAATAAGTGGATAAAGTGATTGCCAAGGATTTAATACATTGACATTTAAAATAGCTGGCTGCCGCCTATCACTGTTTTCTTTTCAATTGCATAACTGAGAATTAGTACTATTAATACTTTTCCTCTTCTATTCTTGACCTTGTTTAATAACTTTTTATGATATTTCATGAAGTATACGTCAATGTAAACCAAGTTATAGCCAACGTTTCGATTTATTTAAAATCATCCTCAGGGCTATGAAAGAGAAAACATGAACAATATAAAATACAAAGATGACAACGATATACAATATTTTTACATAAAATGTTACGATCGCGTTTTTTATACAATAATTTAATTTAAAGTATACACATATGTATATAAGAACAGAACTGAGAATTATTTCCTTATACGCGAACCGTTTCGTTTCCCTTAACGTTTCGTCCACAGCAAGTAGTCTTCGGATAATTATGGTAATGAAAACTTGAAGTTTACTGCTTCAAGGTAGCTTCAAACGGTACGATTTCAACCAGCACATGCATTACTTAAATAAACTGAAATTCCCTCTTCAAGCAGCCGATATTAATTAAAATAAATGTCTATCAACGTTCAAATAAACTATTGAAAGAGATCTAAAATTGATTACACGCTCTAGTCGCGGTCTAAGATTTTACAGTCCCAATATTTCAGTCATCGGACTGCATAGCAATCACCAGAAAGTAACGTCAGATTAAGTTGCTGTGAACGGGACTTCGATCTATTTCTGTCGAGGTAACATATCTCCTCACTATTTCGAACGCGGACCTTTCCAGCCATTCGCTCTAGCACTCTCAAAAAGCAAAAACAAAAAAAAAACCTCGCGCGCGCGAAATAAATCGTCCGGATGGATATCACCGCTTCCACTCGGTCTCCGTCGCACACGGGAGGACAACGGCGTTTCATTAAAAGCACGCAATATTCAAATGTTAATGGCGTTTTTATTCATACGGAGATGAGCCGTCGCCATCCCAGTCCCGGGATGGGAAAAGCTCATTTCAGTTAATTTGCGAGGTTATTTCCCCCGACGGCCAGTCCCCGTGTTTGGGCTAAGGGGTACGAGAGGCAGGGAGGGCTTGCGAAAAAGGGTTTTGCAGAGAGAAGGATGGATGGCCGAGAGGGGATTAGGAGGGGTGTTTACCAGGATAAAAAGGTGCGGGGTGGAGGAGGAGAGGGATCAATTGGCGAATGGGGTATGGGCGTGCAGAGTTGCTCCGGGTAACGGTCCAATCCCACTGAGCGTCGCAGCTTCGCGCCCAATGAAACGTGGAACACGTATCGCCCGGCAGAGTGCAGCACAGGCGACCGCGAAATAGCGAGCGCTTTTGTAAAATTGTGAGGACCGCGATTTCTTTTTTTTAATATGCTTTACCCACGGAATCCCTGCAGAGCGAAAGTCGTGTTCCATTTCTACACATTTCTGCGGATATCTCGCCATGTATTACGGCATTTTTCAAGACTTTTTTTTCGTCATTTCCCCTAATGAAAATGTGTCAATGTATAAAGAGCATCATCATCATCGTCATCATCGGATTTTCAATATCCAGATTCGTTCGCCGCATCCATGCATTACTCACTATTTATGGCTTGCTCTTACTCTTCCATACTCTCTATCCCAGAATTCAACTCGGTTTCGCGCGCACATACGAACGGTCGGTATCCTTCCTGCTGCCATGTGCATCGTATTTTTTCCCTCCGCCTTGTTTTGTGATCGTATTCCCGTAGGGCCTATCCATCTGATTTTTCCCCTTCTATTCGCTCATTGAGGTTCTTTTTTTACCCACAACTTTTCTTTCCGCCCTTTCCATTCTTGTCCTACGTGTCCAAGGAAAAAAATGAACCTACTATTCTGCATCAGGTTTCAGAGACATTTGCCATAGCCAATATTTTACACACGAGTCAACAGAACATTTGAAAAATTGCGGAAATTTAAGTCTCCATTAGACTTTAACAGATTGAAGAAATATTTATGCAGCTAAGTTTTTTACTGGCAGTTAATATAACGATTATGGCACATATATCCGGAAAATATTCCTGGAAGCCATAAAGGGTCATGTAGAACTAGCTGTTTCAGGAAAAAATTGTGTAGGACCTCAGAAGTTATATATTCCAGGTTGCCTAGATTATCTGCAATATTATTCTGGCAAATGAAGGTGTAAAATCTACATGCACGAGGAAATTACACAGATAAATTGAGTAACATGAACGCGAAAGGGCTTTTGAAAAAGTCGACTGAGCCTTTCAAAGCAAAGATAACGTAAAAAGGTAAAAACTCAAAATATTTATCATCTCAATTTCGTTAATTGTGAGTAATAAAATAGTCGAAAAAATATATTTGAGCAGTAAATTTATTCTGTAGCCAGACTGGCAAAAGGATATTTAAATGTTTGGCTGTATTCATTGGGACCTCTTAATAATAGAAAGACCAAATTTGGTGAATTAGCATGGTGTTTACTTTAATGTGACCAGTTAATTCCCATTTTTTACTCTACTATCTTGTAGTGATCTGTTTTACCTACTCATCCTATATCCAATAAAACTTTACCCTGAGTCGAGTGTTAGAATACACATTATCAATGTCACAATCATCACCTCCGTTGTAACCACTTATTATTTTTTTAAACCTGGTGGATTTTAAATAAGCTAATAAAAATCGAAATCGAAATCTCAAAACGAAATATTTTTGACAATTCTGCCAACTGCGCGTGAAGATTTCAAGACTTAACCATATAGCCAAAGAAAGGCCTTGGGGTTAACAAAGTGCAACAATTTCACTAGTTTTCTCTTACAAGGTTACAATGACTACCTAGAATGTTAAATATCGATAAAAAATAATCAAATAAATAGTTCATAAAATAGCATCAAATTTGGAAATAATAAATTATTAAAATAATAAATGCCAGTGAAATAATATCGTAATGTGAAGGTAGATTTTGGCTCTCAAAGAACTGCAGAGTAATAACATGGATATTCGTCAGATTTCATCTTTTGACATCGCATTCAATTTAGATGATTTATTCGCACATAACTTGTTAAAGAAAACTTTTCTGTCCTTTAAATTATTTAGAACACTGGGTATAGAAATTCTGAGATCTCATAACTGAAAGAAGATTATCTAGAGTACCTACACTGGATATCTATCTCCCGTGTACAAAATACCTCTGTTCAAAAATTTCTTCCTTAGTCCTGTTCCATCGGGAAAAAGATGATGGGGATCTTTGCTAGAAGGAAAACCAATTTAGTTTTGAGGACGTGAAGGTACTATCGAAGCAGAGAGCACAGGGAAGAGAAATAAAAAGCATATATATCAAGGGAAAAACGTCGAGTCACAACAGAAGTACTATTTGAAGGAGAGAAGTTGGTGGACATAATTAAAAAAAGTGCACTAGGTGTACTCGGTAGATACCCTTATAAGCCAAATAGAGTTGGTATCAAATGAGCAGAAAGGCATTGAGGTGCATGAAAAAGACAGCATACGTGAGCAAGCATTCAATTCGAACGTAAATTTCATCACCGTCCCAGCATATTTCAAATATTTACATCCGAGGAGAATATCAAGGAACTAAACTCTTGCGTTTGGATACTATTGCATTTTGAGAACATGTCTACAAATTTCTCTTCACCTGAGTCCAATATTTGAATTCATTTAAAAGTCACAACTGATAATTTCTTTCATAATTCCTAAACCAAGATTATAGATATTTTCCTAACTTATTGAGTGCAAAAAGAATTAAAGCAACATTTTCTTCGAAATATCATAGTAAGGAGGCTGAACTCTAACGCTGAAAGTGGCTAATATGCTCCAGGATGAGCATGGTTTGATCCAGATCCATTTTTAATGACCCTTCTCAAAAACGTTTAAAGGTGGTTATGCTAGGAAAAGGAGATAATATAAAATACTGTAAATTGGAAACTCGTCCATAAATTCCTAATGACATACATTATAAAATATTTCAGATTTTTTGCCGCATGAAAAGTAAAAATGTCTCTGGTTCAACGCACCGCAGTAGGTAATAATAAAATCACTTGGTACGAGGCCCGGAAAGAATTTTAAATCCAGTCCTTAAAGACAAGCCTTATAGTATTGGGCTTGTTATTTATCAACCCACAGCGCAATTACTGGAGTGTATCTTAAAACGGAAAAATAAATAACTCAATTTTATAAGCGGGTAAATCGGACGATAGAGGGCTAAATAAAAATGTACTCTAACGGACGAACTTTTATGATTAAAAAGGTCGTCCGCGTACATTGGAATCCGAAAATTCTTTACCCAACTCCATGATGATGGAAGCCTATTGGACTGCGGAGACTCTCACATGAGCGGGAATACCTTGTGCCTTTTCAAGCACATCGTATTCATTCAAAAACACCCTTAACCCCGTTAAATACTCAAAAACATTCCCATTGAGAGGGGACGCGTAGGTAGCTTAATTGATTAAAGCACTCTACTCGTGCGCGAGAAACCCGATTTGGCGCTCATTTCGAGCTTATAATTTTATCTTCTTCGATTTCCCAACGTAAATTAATTATTTTAAAGTTCGACGTAGTTTGCGCAGACCTATCAAATTATTTTTTATTTAATTGACTATTGATCTTCTGAGCCTAATCGTCTTTCATTTCATAGCGGGCCTCTTAGACACTAATAATAAGCACATGCTAATAGCACTTAACTATGCAATGGTTTCCACAAGATGTAGCTTCTTTCATTTAGCATATTGAAATAAATACCAGCAATTTTCCGCGATAGTAAAATTTGTTAAGACCTAGGTTTCAATGTTACTACATCACCATCAAGGTACAAATGGTGTGTTGAGCATTCCAAAAGTGTAACTAGGGTGAAATAAGTAAGTGGAGAGAGATATTGAACGGAATAGAATATATTCCGTTCACATTCTTCAGGTTTTCCCATCTCCTCCCCCTCCTCTCTCCTCTTACGTCCTGTCCAGTCAAAATTGTATGAACTGAAGGCAATACACACTATTTTTTCCTTGAAGATCATCTAATGATATTGAAACCTATGTAGTAATAAATTTTATAATCATGGATAATTGCTTTGAAAGCATTTATTTCAATATGGGCGAATTCCACTCCATCCCGCTAGAATCTTCGAATTGTAGTCTGTTAAGTATCCTTATTCGAGGCCTTAGTAGCACATGAAATGTAATATATGGGCTGGCACAATGGAATGTAATAGATACCTCCATCATCATCATCACATCATCACTGGTCAACAATCCTAGGATTGGTTTGACGCAGCTCTCCACTCAGTTCTCCTATCAGCTAATCTTTTCACTCCTACGTATTTCTTCTCTTTCACATCTCTCTTTACTTGTTCCATATATTTTGTTCGAGGTCTTCCTTTTCCATTCTTGCCTTCCACCTGTCCTTCGACGATTGTCTTCATCAGGCCATCATGTCTCAAGATGTGGCCTATAAGGTTGTTCCGTCTTCTTATTAAGGTTTTCATGAGGCTTCTCTTCTCTCCTACCCTTCTAAGGACTTCCTCGTTACTAACTCGGTCGATCCATTTGATTTTCATCATTCTTCTGTAGCACCACATTTCAAAGGCCTCTATCCTTGCTTTCTCCGCTGCGGTCATTGTCCATGCCTCACTTCCGTATAGAAGCATACTCCAGATGTAGGTTCTTATAAATTGTTTCTTTACATCCATATTTAAGTTTCCCGCTGTAAGCAGGTCTCTCTTTTGGTGGAATGCTGTCTTCGCCTGGGCTATTCTGCTGATAATTTCTTTCTTGCTTCTCCCGTCACTAGTTATCTTGCTTCCCAAATAACAGAATTCATCCACTTCTATCAGTTTTTGCCTCCCTATTTTAATGTTGGTCTTGCCTTCTTCTCTTCTGCTGCATACTAAGATCTTGGTTTTCTTCGTGCTTATTTTCAGTTGATATCTACTCATTACCCTACCCATATTAACCAGAATATTTTTCAAATCCTTCTCTGTTTCTGCTATAACGGCTATGTCATCGGCAAATCTTAGCATGCTAATTTTTTCCCCATGGATATTCACTCCCAATGCCTTTTCTTTGATTTCCTTAATGGCTTTTTCAATGTAAACGTTGAAAATTACGGGTGACAATGTACAGCCTTGTCGCACTCCTTTCTTAATTCTTGCTTCTTCACAGCTGGGCCCTGATTTTATCAGGGCTACTTGGTTTTTGTATAAACTGTGGATGATTCTTCTGTCATTATAAAGAACCCCAATTTCCTTTAGGATTCCAAGCATTGTGCTCCAATCCACGTTATCAAATGCTTTCTCTAAGTCCACAAACGCAACGAATGTTGGCTTGTTCTTTTCCATTCTCTTTTCTATGAGCAGTCTTAGGGCCAATATTGCTTCCCTTGTGCCTTTGTTTTTCCTGAATCCAAATTGGTCCTCATCCAAGTACTCTTCTGCTTTTCGTTCTATTCTTCTATAGATGATCCTTGTCAGTATCTTTGATGCATGTGTAGTAAGGCTTATGGTCCTAAAATCTTCGCACTTCTCCGCTCGTTTCTTCTTAGGAATAGGGATTATAATGTTCCTCTCGAAATCCTTTGGTATCTCACCTGTCGTATACATTTCACTAATGATTTTGTATAGCTGGCTCAACGTCTTCTCTCCTGAATTTTTGATTAGTTCTGCAGGAATGTCATCAATGCCAGACGCTTTATTTATCCTGAGGTCTCTTACAGCCGCATCAAATTCCGATCTTAAAGTTGGGGCTCCCATGTCATCGGCATCCACTTCCCTCTCGTTTTCGATAGCATTCGTTCTGAGGCGACTTCCTTTGTACAAATCTTCCAGATATTCCTTCCATCTCTTCCCTTTTTCTTCGTTTTCAATCAATAGTTCTACGTTTTTGTCCCTAAGGGTATTACATCTTACGCCCCTTTCCTTAAAGTGGTTCCTCACTATCCTATAAGCGGCCTCTACTTTTCGATGTTTAAAATTGTTTTGCACGTCTTCGCAAATGCTTTTCATCCACGTTTCTCTAGCCTTCCGCGCTTTACGACATATTTCGTTCCTTATCCTCTTGTAACGATTCTGTCCTTCCTCTGTTTTCGCAGCCTTGTATTTTCTTCTTTCTTCAATGAGATCTAATACTTCCTGCGTGATCCATGGTTTTTTCATAACGACTCTTCTTTCACCAAGAACTTCCTCAGCTGCCGCCTGCAGACCACTTCTAATGGTTTTCCAACTCTCTTCCATTGGTTTGTTGGTCGGATCCTCCCCTATTTTATTTTCTACAGCCTCTTTAAAAGCCAGTTGATGCTGAACCTCCCTCAATTTTTCAACCTGCCATATGTTTTTCACGGCTTTCTTCAACTTTTTAAATTTAAGGTGGCATTTCATCATAACTAGGTTATGGTCACTATCGATATCTGCCCCTGGATAGCTTTTGCAGTCCTTCACCTGGTTCCTGAATCTTTGTTTCACTAGAATGTAGTAGATTTGGAATCTTCTACGGTCTTCTGGCATCTTCCACGTGTATCTTCTTCGCAGGGGATTTTTGAATAAAGTGTTGGCAATCACTAGCCTGTGCTCCGTGCAGAATTCAAGTAGCCTTTCTCCTCTTTCATTTCGGTTACCCAACCCATATTTCCCAGTTATTATTCCGTCTTGACCTTCGCCGACGACAGCGTTCCAGTCCCCTAAAATAATAAGATATTCTTCCCCTCTTACCTGCTTGATAACTTCCGCTATATCTTGGTAGACATCTTCTACTTCTTCGTCTTCATAATCTGACGTAGGCATGTAAACCTGTACCACTACAGTAGCTACGGGTTTAGTATCTATATTCACCATTACTATCCTTTCATTAAACTGCAGGTAGCTTTTAACACGCATCCCGGCGCTCTTTCTAAGCATTATGCCTACTCCAGCATTACCATTTAGCGATCCCGTGTGTATAATTCTGTAGCTTCCACTCCAAAAGTCTCCTTCCTGGGGTCACTTCATTTCGCTGATGCCTAATACATCGAGGTTTATTCTTCGCATCTCCACCTTCAAGTTCTCTAGCTTACCGCAGGTACGAAGTGATCTGACGTTCCATGTTCCTATCCGTAACATTCTATCTCGTTTGACCGATGTACCCTCTCGAGTAGTCCCCGCCCGGAGATCCGAATGGGGGACTAGTTTACCTCCGGAATATTTTACCCGAGAGAATTCCATCATGTCATTATATAAATTGAGTGGAGTAGCTGTGACTCCTCGGGATGATAATGTGGTGGTTTCCCCTTGCCTTCCACATCGCAGTACTACAGCCGTTAAAGTAAATGTTACCACGCCCGTAGTGGAATGTATGTCGCTGTACCGACCAGTATGGTCTCCACCTTCGCACATGCGAAGAAGAGCTGCTGCCCTCTCCCCCGGGTGATGAGAGGCATAATTGTTGGCGGCCCCCAGTCGCCAAGTCACGGTATCTTCACAGGTTTTGGTATCTTTTAAATGGCCTACCTTACCCAAGGGTAGCCCAATACCCCCTCAGAATACCGCCGCTTTTTGTCCACGACTGCTTATTCGACGAGAGAACTCGCTTATCTCGCAGCTAACCTCTATATCTATAGGTCGACCCACCATCCGCAACCCGGTGGACGCACTCGGTGGCTTTAAGCTCAGCCGCGAGAGATACCTCCACTCATCAATTTTCATCAAATAGTATTATGTTTGTGTGAATCCAAACTGGAGATTTCCATCAGTTTGAATCTTTGTTTATCACCCAATAATCAACGGACGACTCCGTCATCAGGGTGAGTGAATGAATGATTCACTGGGAAAGAATTATATCATATTTTAACCCGAAGGTTGGAATGGTTAGGTAGAGCTCACCCCAGAATAAGCCCCTGCCGTGCGACTATCTTACATAGGTGACAGTTCCTTTCCCTCGGCTAACTCGCACTTCAAGGATTTTGAATGACGTGTCCCGAGGCTTTAAGGCCCAAGGTTTGAACCGGGGAACCTCCAACCAAAAGTCAAACGCTCTACACAATAGACTACCACGCTCCCCAAATCACTAAGAATAACTTTACTGTAAAATATGGACATATTAAGTAATAAATCAAATTTGCAATGAAATAAGTTAACAAAATACATGATAATTGAATAAAATCGTTAGTTTGAAGGTTAACTTTGGCTTGCAGTGAATTTTAAAGTAATACGATGGATATGTGTCGGATTTCAGTTTCATGCATTAATTTGTCCCAGAGTTTGTTACATGGTCTTTATATTATCTTGCATTTTTCACGTACAATGACAAATCCCAGAAGCAATGACCATGCTAATTAGTACGTGATAGGAATTACTTATTTCATAAAATGCAATCCAAATTCTCTAATTTTCGTTTCAAAATATAATAATATTAATGCTCAGCTTATCATAGAAAGGATTATGGAAAAGCTTCAACGAGAACTACTTTCTCGGGGTTGCCATGTGTCTATGACCTGTCAGTCTATGACCTGGACACCTTACCATCCAATGTTTTGTGACCTGGCTTAATCCACCCTTATAAAAGTTCTTGCAGCAGCAATTTGTGTGTAACAATTCCATAAATACTATTGGAATTGTTTACTGCTATTTTTATGTATTTGTGGAATTTGAGAAAATCAAAAAGTTACGAAAAAAAAACGCCAGACTTGAATTTGGAGTCAAAAGTGCTAGAAAGTTAAGAATCCACCCTTAATGCACCCCTCTTCAAATCGAAATGATGAAAATTATTCCAGTTTCAATTTCATTCCTCAATCCCAGCTCTATGATTTCTTCCATATATATTTTAAAAAGTTCATATGTAATGACCGAACAATGCCTATGAATAGCTTATATTTTATAGACTTCTCCCAAATTCACTCAAACCGTTGGTGGTTTAATTGCAACATTTTCCCTTAAAAGGCTTTACAATTTTTTTCATTCATTTATTGAAAATACCTCATCAGAATACTTTATTTTTTCAGTTACTTGTAGCACAGTGGTAATTGATTAGAGCACCTAGTATGATACGGGAAAAACAGCTGGTAGAATTTTATTTATGGCACATTCTGTTAAATTTCCATTAAGCTAGAGTCAGGTTTCGCAATTATGCAGCACCGTTTTTACTTCTTAAATCTAAAAGATCATTCAGTAGCCTTGATCTTCTACATGAGCCTTTGTTCTAGTCATACAATTTTCAAATAGTGATACATATATGCTATTGAATCAATAAAATCCGATAGAGTCATTCATTCACAAGCAATAGAATAATTTGTATTATTCGAGACTTCTGTAAAATTTTACCAATTACAATTGATAACAATTCTCTAACCTCCAACTTCAATTATTGTGCTTTTTCGTACCCTTTTC
This sequence comes from Ischnura elegans, assembly GCF_921293095.1. Classification (NCBI taxonomy): domain Eukaryota; kingdom Metazoa; phylum Arthropoda; class Insecta; order Odonata; family Coenagrionidae; genus Ischnura; species Ischnura elegans. The sequence goes on along the minus strand of NC_060254.1, from coordinate 82,239,311 downwards.
ATTTTCTCAAGTGACTAATTCCATAACATATTTAAGAAAAGATAGCAGTAAACAATTCCTATGGTATTTATTGAATTGGAACACGCAAATTACTACTGCAAGAGCTTTCACAATATCGGTCTAGATTTAAATTTACGATGCATGTACGCTGATTGAGTACATTCGCAAGGTGCAACATATTCAGGTCGAATATTTCCCATTTCACATTTTCAAATCTATTCCACTCACACACGTCCCTCACTTTCCAATACCTGTTTAATGCCCAGTTCTCAATCATCAATGCAACGTGTCACTGAAGATTTCACGGTCATTAATTCAACTGAAAAATCGGTCTTACGCCCATTTATCCCTCGCAGTAGGTCACGCATGCGCTATCATGAGTTTCATCAATTCCAAGCGTGGGATCATAATTTATCCTTCTCTGCTATTTGCTGATGCCTCTTAGATTCCATATCCTGTTGATTGGAATAATTATTCACTAATTAGACTGACTTGAAATCCTTTTCATACAATGCTTATACTAGTTAGCTTCGAGCGGTGCTTTTTCTTAGGCTATTATTGATGCTTACCTACATATTATTTACAGGCTTTATCTAACGTCTTTAATACTAAGTATATCATAATTTAATAGCTATATATTGATTTTATTTTTATTTCAATTTTCTTTTAAAATACCAAAATGGCCAACTCAAGATTTATTTTTTCATTGCGTAATTAATTTCAATATCATTATTCTCATAGCCCTAAGTATTTACTTGAGTAACTTTGTAACGGATAGAATATTTTGAATTAGCACTCCTTCAAAAGCTTTAAACCTCATAAAAATTTATATTTGAAGAATCATCCTCACCCAACTTCTCCATACCTACTTCACCGTCGTTGTGTGCGCAAATGCTGTAATCCTACAACTTCTAATAGTATAATAAACTAAATATGATCTTGCTCTTTAGTGGTGTACTATGCTGGACAAGACTTCACCAGTGCAAACAATTTGCTTTCTTCATACCGTAAGAGGCCAGAAAATTGACAGTGCTGCAAAATCTTTTTTACTCATTTCATATAAGTGATCCCATTACACTGGTAGAACAATAAAAATGGTGCTACACCATTTCACATACGTTTCCATTTTCCTCGTTTGAAACGTCAATGGAGTTTTGTATCACGGATCTAAAATTAGGTCACCATTCGACGCAATGGCATCTCTACTGCCTTATTCCGTGGTGTGGTTCTGTCGTTCTCTACAGAATAGTGCAATTTCCTACATTTTGCTCTATTGAACTACATTTTTTCCAATTACATACGAATATTTCCTGCACAGTTTTAGCAGTACAGTTATCCGTTTCTTATTTTTCGCTTGAAAAAACTTAGAGAGAGAACTGCGTCTACGTTTTCCTCCTAAAAATGCTCACGCAACTTTTTTGGCCCAAATTGCATGATTCAGTGCAACACACAAATGAATAAAAGTCCTATTTAGCCTTCTTGGTTTTTCCATCATAGGCTATCAATTATCATGTTTTTGAGTTTCTATCTCTTCCAACGCACCAAAAATGCAAAATAATATCATAAAAATCTCAGTATTCCAAGTATGGTACTTATTTTACAATTGAACTACTTTTATTTAATCGTCCTCGCATGTAGTCACCAGTTAATGTTTTAAAAATTGTTAATTTCTACTCTTTTGGTCTCAATTTTGATATAACGGCCAACATGAATGTGGTCTATTCCAAAGCCTAATATTAGGCTGATGAAAGAATTTTTTCTTTCCAATTCGGTAAGAGAATAGTTCCACCAGAAACATTTATTGCATTCCAATAATAACTATGTATTTATATTTCATGAAACACAATGGACGAAATGGACAGAATGGAAAGAGGTTAAATTAAAAATAATCAATATACAGTTATTTCGTAATAGGGGTTTTCAACTAAATACTATATGTATTGGTTTGCGGGTCGAGATGGGAAATTTCCCGTCGAATATCGCCAGCTTTGACTAACTTTGCACCTTTTGATGTGATTGGTTACCATTTGAATGTTGTTGCTCTGTTCCATTGATGACACTCGACGTTGCAATTCACGTTGATTGGAATCACATATTACCATGAAGTTTCTCTTTCAGATTAGCAGATTGTTGTATACTGTGTGCCTACCCACGTCAAAATTAATACTAATGAATGCGTACGAGAGTTCAGTGAATAGGTAAGCGTTAAATCGAGGAAAAATAAAAAAAAATAATTTTATGAATTTACACAAGTCACATACCACGAAAAAATCAATTTCAACTCCCCTGGAAAAGTTTCAGGCCTACATATTTCTCAAGCACCGATTAAGCTTGTACACACCAATCAATTTTATAAAATAAAGAATACATCATGCTGAAAATTTGTAATAACACTTAACTATTTACACATGATAATGCGCATATTTTCTGGATGTTTTACGTACATATTTGTTAGCACAATTTTTTCATCATACATTTTTTTTCAGAGTAATATTGATTAATTTCAATGATGACGGTGGTGAATTATGAAAAGCTATGGAAAAGATGGATGTCGGCTTCTGAGAAAGGGCAACAATCCATAAACATGGAATGATGGAATGTCCATAAGTACTTCGCAATGAGGAAAAAAGTCTCAGTAACGTAGACAGTAAGCATAAGACGAGTCCCCGACGTATTTGGGCTCATAACTAAAAAGGTTATTTAAAACTTCCATAATGGCCGTTAGTCTCAATGTTAAAAAGAGTAATATAATCACGTGACGTTCACCACTTATCCCTTATAGTATAAGTTCAACTGAGGAGCCCCTAGAGTGTATGTACTCAGTAGGGCATCCTAATCATTAACTGAAAAGCATTCCGTGACTTAAGTTAACTAAAGGTCCCTTGAGTCGAGAAAAGATATTTTTTCCCTACGCCCAAAGGTAATTTTATGGACGTTTGTCGGTTATTTGCTCATAGTTATCTCTCGCGAGACCCGGTTATTTCCTCAAATATAGTCTTTAAAATGATCAAATACACCACGAAAGCTGGCATGATAAAAAAAGGGGTATATCCAAGCTATTTTCGCAAAAAGGACATTCTGTTGACCTCTATTCCTCTGCAATCGATTATAAAAATTAGATTGTTTGAACTAAAGGTACGCACGACGCATTATGAAATAGAAAATTGTAATCTCTATGGAGTTCATGCGGTTCTTTTCCAAAGGCATTGTGATATATTTCAACTACTCTTTTTTATCTGAAGATAAAAGACATACTAGTTTCAGTTCATAGAAATAAATTTTCGTGATACTTTGTTTAACTTCGTTACACTTAGTTTTCCGTGGAAAAAAAAAGTTTTCGCCTGAGCCACGCTGATTTAACGAAATGTCATCAGGATTCCATGCAAGAATTTTTTTCCGAAGAGGCTAAGTCTATCATAGGCCGGCACGTGGGTATTTTGCTCATTTATGTCCTCCTTCACCTCTCTTGTACACTTGAAGCCTAATTTTATTCATCGACAGGCACCAAGAGTCAATAATTATTTCCATATTTTACATAATAAGGAACTAGTGAATATAATCTTATACGTATATTTAATCATTAAATAAAAATAGCTCCCAGCCTTCACAGCCAATTCACATGTAGATCCACTCTGTTTGGGTACATTTATTCCATAAAAAAGCCCCTTTTTGAGGTCAAAAACTGGTACAAATTTAATTGACATTTATCGTGATGACTAAAGCTCTCTATCGATTAAAATAAAATACAATATAATGCTTTTCTCTCCGAAATGTGCTGATGATATACTGTAGTCACACCATATCACGATTGGTGTGTAAAATACATCATTTTTTTCATATCATGGCAATTTAGTTGGGTTATCACTCCGTATACATTCTAGGAAGGTTCATATGCTATAATCGCTATGACCTTTTTTATTGAGCAACTAGAGGTAACATAAGGGTGTAATTTGAAGAAAGGTATGAGTTCGTTCACAACTCCCTTGAATGATATTTTTGCTGGTGGAACTGGCATTCATATCATATTGAAAATATTTTTTTTTGAGATTCGATCGAAATAAAAAATTAATTTAACGAAATAAGTGCACAAAAGCCAGCATTAAACATGCCAACTAGGAATATATTATAATAAACCTCTGCAGCTAAAACAACAATATGAAATCGAAAAATACAGATATAATTTTACCTGGCTGTGAATTCAAATCGACGAAAAATCTGCGACCTCTGATGAAAACGGACATTGTTGAATAAGGATTGTAAAGAAGAATTAGTCACACAATGAGTGATTTTTAAAGGGAAAAAGACTGGAAAAATTTTTTGAAGCTGTTATAAATAATAATTATACCCGCATATAGAAGAAGAAGCCACAATGGATTCGTATCTATGGACGCAAAGTTCATAGACACGAATTTAAAAAAAAGATAAAAATATTACAGCCTTACTTTGCCGGTCCAAAATAGCATATAAGGTACAAGGATAATCCTGAAAACAAAAAATGACGGTCAGGGGTTAAAACTATTTTAATTTTAACTAATTTATTTCAACTTATATATATTTACTCAGCGTCCAGAATACCATATAAATTCAAAATTGATTTGAGTTAACTCACCGATTTAAAATGTTAATTAGATTCATTGATGATTCCTCAAGTAAAAAATGCGTAGGTAATTAACATCACGTCAATAGATTTTTTAATGAGTGAAAATAAAAAGATGATATTTTTCCATATAGAACGGCTGGGAAAATAATTAACGACCCTGACCACTTTGCTATTTATGGAACTAAAAATGTGTGTCACGCAGGTGTGCCCGTTGCGGTGTTAGCGGATTCACTCGTGCGTATTCAAATAATGCGTGCCAGTTGGAAAAAAAATTCCAAAAACTATTTTCAGCTCAGGACTTCATAAAATATGAGGAGAAACTGAAGCTCACATCGCTGTAAAATGGACCATGGAATATAAAAAAAAACAAACAAACATGCAGCTTTTGTCAACCCCGAGGACGGTCAAAATCACCGTTTCCGCACGTCCGTCAAAAAATTGGCATCCTCAAGTTCCATCGTTCTATTTTTTTTCTCTCTTGAAGAGCACACCAACATCATCACAGTTTGCACTCCCACGGCATGCATTATAAAAAAATATACGAGGTAATCTTTTGAATATTGATTCCCGTACATACCCACACACAAAAAAAAATTCAACCCTCCCAATCCAAATCCAATTCTTTTTCCCATCCACCCCACATTTACATATGCTTTTTCATACATTTTCGAACATGAAATTGGGTGTTTCATTTTTTTTAAACCGTCAAACTCTCGGGGTAAAACTCGATAAATAACATCCAGGTGAAAAACCTTTATTTGACGTTCCTTTCCTGCCTTTTGTCCCGGCCAACGCGAGTGCTCGTCAGCGATGGAATTCGCATTTCCCAGTCCTCTTTCCGTGCCCTCGTCCTCTTTCCGCTTAATTACGCGGTGGCGCTGGCTTCGATGCTCTCCTGAATTTGTTATAAACGGCTGAGATGAGCCGTATGGTTTTATCAGCTAGCGCACTTTACTCCGAAGGGGCCTCCAAACGACTACGCTTGCAACGACACACACACATATCCCACTTCGGCTAGCCCGTTAATTGGATGCTGACGTTTCTACAAGCGAAAGAATCAATTCGGTTGCTCGATTTCCGTGAGGGAATTAAAAAGAAATACTTTGAAACTAATCGGGAGAGTGATCCGTAAACAATATTTAAAATTCCCACCTGAATTCCCACTAGTTTCTTTGTATTTTATTTTACGCTTATTTATTGTATTTTTACAACAATACGCCCTACATTCAGCAAAAAGAGTCAATCATTTTTAAATGTAGGCTTCACAGCATGTGCTGTTTTAAAGCAAAAAAGTTGCGCAAAAACTGCTGAAGTAGTTGGGTAAGTAGCATCAGTTACCGATAAAATTTTAATGTGATAAATCTTTCAATACCTTACAGAGAAAACGGTTATTTTGTATTTTTAATAATTTTGCCTTTTTACGGCAGGGCATGATATTTAGCTCCTGGAAATAGGCGATAAATATTTTTTTTTCAATTACAAGGATTAATTATATCTCTTCACGGATAGTCGGAAGCTCTTTCGTGCATATTTGCAATATTTTCCTGACGTTGTGGTTGTTTATTGGGCCATATATACGGCTTAATATATCTGTATTTTATAACCGGGGAGATAATATAGTAAAGAAGATAGAGTAGTAATTTTCCAAGAATTTTAAACTATTATGTCTATAAAATTAATCCTATGAACTTAAGTTCTCAGCTGTGAGATTTTATATTTTTTATTTATATTTATATTGCAAGAGTTGATAGCTTTCACATTTTCACTTTGCTGGGAGCTGCTGCGGTATCTGTAGGTATAGTTTCTCATCCATTAGTCACTATTCACACGTCCTTTTTCCTTTTGATTCCATTTTTGTGAGACGTAATGATCGTGCACAAAAGATCAAAATTGAAATGAAACTGGAAAGTTATAAGGTTGCTTGTATTTCGATTCCGATCGGAAAACAAGGATTTACCAAGCCTGATTGTAAGGTCGTTGCCAGGCGAGTGGAGTGGAAATGATAAAATAACGTGAGGGTAACTCAATGATCAATTTACGCCTATTCGCGCCGTATTGCCAGGATATATATGTATTGGGGGCCGCGATAATACCTTTCTTCAAATTCAGTATTCGACATGAGTTGGTCTTTATGGTTTATTGGCCTGTGTACTTTAATTCGGATACCCGTTTGAATCGATATAGAACCCACCAAGCCAATTCTGCTTAATGGATACTGATTTTTTCACAAGAAAGTCAATCATTTTGGTAGCTTGATTTCTGAGAAAGAATCCAAAAAAAACTAACCTGAAAAGGGAGACTTACATCCATCATCCTGAAAAAAAATCACCGCATCTTAAAAATGTTTTTGTCTTAATATTGGGTAATTGCTTTTGGCGCATTATGTTTGCATTAGTTTAGGGTAATGCATCCTTGGTTACTCAAGGGTAATGGGGGTACCAAATATTTTTTAATGTACACAAATTGAGCTTAGAACACTTTTCATCCCCTAAAACAGTTTCGACAAATACTAAAGTACATACCAATGAATTTTTTACATTAAATAACAGTCATTATCTATAAAGTAGTATACTTAGTAGTATAGTATAGTAGAGTATTAAAGTTTTCTTTAGGTATGTAATATAATTTGTACCCTCAAAGGCTATATTTACCCAAGCAATGTAGTATAAACTTCAGTTATTTTGAGAAAAGGAAAAAAGGTGTCGAACGAAATTCTTCAATGACTTAAATAATTTCCTGATAATCTTCCTTCTTCGTCTCTATCAAATTTTCAATCCAAATCCAAATAAACATTACTAAATCAAGCGTAATCGATGCGGTAAGACTTGCGTACCGCAAGGCTCTTGCGTAGGTCGACCAACTATCTCCAATCCTATGCTGCGGATGATGTTTACATAAAGTCGACAGATGAAGTGGCAGTAATGAATTCGAAACTACTGTGGGGAATGCATATAATAAATATTTGTTGCAGAGCCCTGGAGAAGTTAGGCGTATACGTCAAGCGTGTTGTGGCTAGATTTTCTGATGAAAAACTAAAAGAGAGGTGCACTCTAAGGTTATTTTGCACTCTAAGGCCAAACCTTCAATATGCAACGAACATATGGGATCCGGTGCAGAAAGAAATACCGTGAATTAAAAAAAAATACAAAGGATAGCTGCGCGATTTTACAAACATTTCTACGGGTGTACAGAAAGCGTTACTAAGATGGTGGACGAATGAGGTTGGAAGCCGCTGAGGACTCGGAGGCTGCGCGCTAGGTTTAGATTGCTTGAGAAATTGAAAATAGACATCTTTAAGAGTGACACCTAGAACATGATATAAGAACCCCCTATATTTCCAGGTCCGATACAAATTAAGAGAGATATTCTGCCGAAGGGATAGGTATTGGGAATTCGTTTTTCCCTCAAACAATAAAAGGCTTCAATAAATGCTAGACGCAATTTCGTTACAACATTTTGTTTTTATTTACCAACGGTAGGTGGCCTAACACCATCTGCCATACGTTTGTAAATACGGCTTGCGAGATAGATGTAGATCTAAGGAAATTATCGATCTCGGATTTTCCCATTACAGTCATGAGCGAATGCCTTGGACCCGAAAATCCCTTTATTTACTTCGAGGTTCGCAATGCCCATACCACCTTTACCTTTACTCCATCGTTGCCATAAAATGGACAAAATCTACTCGGTATGCACAGTATTATGGTATAATTCCTACCTACAGGAAATATTATATATAGTCAAACAGCGCGAAGGTAACTGGCAACGAAATCGGGAGAACGGGAATTAAGTTTCCCAGTTTTAGTTACGGATCAAATTTACAATTTCCAAGCTCCCAGTATCCGACAACATGAAACAAAAGAATACTGCTATCCGTACATTCCTTTGGTACACTGATGGATATGTACTCATGCTTCATCGAGCATAATACAACAGTTAACACCTTTCCTCCAGCCTTTCTTTAAATCTTGTGTCCCAAAACTGAATGAATTTCATTTTGCTGCAAAACATTCAAATACCCGTTGAACGCAGTCAAACACGACAATTTAACGATAGCCTTAGGGGCAATATTCCAGGAATTTTGATCACATCCCGGCAGTGACCTTTCCACGCATTGGATATCGTCAAAATAAAATCCGTTAGTGGAACACGATCAACACTTTTTTTTTAAATTACCTCAATAGTACAAGTTTTATCATTAAAATATCCAACCAAACCAAAAATCCAACCATTACGATCCGTCACCAATTAGGGTTCCATGCCAGCAAAGGTATTTGTGTTTCATTTTTTTTTAAATCCCAATTGAATATCTTTTCGTATTTTAAGGGACAACCTTACGTGAGTTAATTTTTATTGGGGAGTTTTCGTTTGGTAATTTTAATGAGACACGTGTTCGCATTTTGACGCTACGTTGAATAACGCTAAGGACCTTTTTTAACGCCGATAATGTCCTCATTACGCTAAATCTCTCGCTCGCTGATATTTATTTTTGGCATCCATACTCCTGCTCCATAAAGTTTTCAGGTTTTTTCTACCTCAATAAACACTGTAGTCACTTTGAGGAGGATATTTTAGCGGTAAATAATTATATTTACCGCCTTCGCACGAAATAATTATATTTTAGCTATTTTGAAGCATAACAAGGTGGTGATTTTAATTAGAAATCCAGCTGAAAGTGCAACTATGAAGTATCAACAATAGTTAGTGTCAAGTTATTGATCGAAAAAAAACGTCAAAAAGAAGGTGGTCTTGGAATAAAAATATGGGAAATGGTGAACATAATCTTTGGAAGCAATTTGAGTAATTTTTAGCTAAAACCGTGGGTACATTAAGCAAACTGAATAAAATAGTATCCAACCAATCACCTTTTAGAATAGCCAACTTATTGGGTGACATCTTGCTTCTTTTTTCTCCAGCAATGTTAGTCCTTTTAGTTGAGTCTATTTACTCAGTTCCTCTAGGATGTATGCAGTGCCTTCTTATTGCAGACGCGAGATTCAATTTAGTTCCTGGAATTCTTCTCCCAGATATTTACCACGAAAAAAGCATTCACATTTTTTCCCGCTCTCCTCCTTAGTTTTTTCATGAGAATTTTTCCAAGTTTGGGGATTGGTAAGCTAAAGAATGACATAGTTTTTCATTGGAATTCAGCGTGACTATTTTTTGCGGCCAGTGTCCACTCGGCATTGATTGGGATTCTCCGTCACATTCTTCGCATTCATTTGTACGAGTCGGTGGCTACTACATCGACTTCAGTATAAGTTTCTTTAGCGGAGTACTTTTCAAATGAGCGTAGTAGAAGTACATGGAGCGTTAACATACTGGATGAATAGTTGCGGGTTCATTTTTAGGTCTAAGCCTTCGAGCCTATTAAAAAAAATTCTCGTGGAGCTACGTAGCCTATAAAAAGAGCAAACCCTCTAAATCCTGTTTGATAGTCACTCCAAAATTAAAACATCTCTCTTCTACGGTTTAAAAAAAAAACCTCTTCGTTGGAAGAGTATATTTATAATTAATGATTTTTGGAACGAAAAAATGTTATAGCGGAAGAGTTACCAGCGACAAATGCTCTAATACGAGTTTAAATGCTAAATATATATTATTATTTGAAATATGATCACAGCATTCCCAATACAATGGCAAATCTAATTACTACAATACACCTACTAAATCAATGATTTCATCACTAAAAGTGCTTTAAAATTGTTTCTGGAAAGGTGAGTGCTTTTAAAAAAATACTTTTTTCAAGCTCATGTACATTTCCGAAATTTAAAAGAGATCATGAAGTACTTCTCATTGGTCAGCACAAAAATTTAATAATCCTTTCTTTCAGATGAAAAGGAGGCACATCTTTTGATTCCGTAACAGGATGAAGAGACGTAGCCAGTTCATTGGAAATTATATTTAACTCATATTCCCACATGATACGACCCGGAAAAGCTCATACCGCCCACAAAGAATATTCTACTGCGTCAGTTTCTCATAAGGCTCGGATATATCTTAAGCTTTCAGTTCATTTTCTGCTGCGGACAAAAAATGAAATAAAATGATCTTAACATTTTGAACTTGCATTAACCGAATTTCTTACGAAGATGGAAATCCCGTTGGTTTATTAGGAACAGAGTAACATCATGTCGCCAGTAGGATGCATGATGCCTCAAATATTATTTAGTGTAATACAGGTCAATATCGCCAAAAAACCGGACTAATAATTACTAGGCCCATAATTATAGCGCAATACTTACCTCGATATACACACTCCACACCATCAAACATTTTTTTTGCGATAGGGACGGCCTTTTTTAAGAGAAAAATCAAGTCAGACCATATCCAATCAAATTACCATGAAACGGTATCCATATGTAAAACTTTTAGATGCTCAATAAGATTCCTGAAAGCCAAAAAAGCACATTCGTGCTAAACACTATCTATTCACTACAGCGACAGGTATAACATTACAAAGGGAAATTTTGGCGAATAACATATGGAATAACATGCAACCACAATTTTAATTCAATGTTTTTTCAGAATGATGCCAAACTTTTCTGCAACAGTATAAAGCTGTTATGGTTCTATTCTGAGTTAAAATACGAAATTAATTTTCTAAAATATGGTAACGGTGATTCAAACTTTTTCCTTACGGGTTTAATCGCCCTTATTCCCTTCATCCAATATTGCCAAAATGTCATTTTACTTCGGATAATCTTCATCACATGAGCTCATATTGAAAAAGTTTTCAAGCACCCCACACGACCAGGAAGATCGTGAAATCAATTCCTTAAGCTCATCAAATCGTTTTTTAATCCAAGATTTGCTACTTTCATCGTCATTTTATGGCCTACCAAAGCTTCCTGGATTTAATTAGAGCTAGGCAATATTCTTATGCAACTAATAATTTTTTGTTGATAAAATTTTGCCCCTCACTTCTGAAAGTATTCAGTTCTCTAAATTTCTACTAGTTTCTACTATCTTTGCCTGAAGGCTTTGCTGAATTTTATTTTTCTCGCCAGCGAATACATCACTTCAGATCATCTGACTGTAAATATTATATATTAAATAAGGAATAAATTGACTAGGTCTCACTGTAAAAGCAATTATTTATTGATCGACTAATTAGAAATTTTAAAATATGAACAATGAAATGCATAGTGATACATAGAACAATCGAGTTAAAGACACTTCTTAGCTGAAATGTTGTATTTTTATAGGTGAGAAACTTATGGGGCGAATTCAACGGGTCAGCTAGTAATAAAGGACCCGTTCATTACAACGGCGCGCAAAGTTAATCTACATCTACATAAAACCCCGCAAGTCGCCTAAAAGGCGTGTGGCAGGGGGTGTTAGGACACCAGCTGTTTACAAATAAAAAGGAAGTGCTCTAAGGAAATTACGACTAAAATTTATTGAAATCCTTTATGGTTCGAGAGAAAAACAAATTCCCAAATCTATCCGTTCGGCAAAACATCTCTCTTAATTTACCGCTTCTATCGGGCCTGGAAATATAGTAAACTACGAGAAAATTACAAACGAAAAATTAAAATTAAAAACGTAACTCTTCCTTAGAAATCCATTGCGCTAGCATCATTTCTGGAGACAATGCATCTCTGGTGCGTTCGAGAAATATTTTTCTTGTGACTATTAGAAAAACGGAACTTGTGACAAAACTACATGCGATGGTAGGCCCTTTTTCATGAGTAATTACATGTAACACACATCTCATTTTAGCATTCAGTTTCCGAGAAAATTACGTCTCGTCACGTTACGCTAGAAATGATAACACTGGAAAAAAACGCCGAGAAACCACAAGAGCAAACTAAGTTGTTTCATCACATATTTTTTCATTAACATGGCTGAATAACGACGCCAGGATACCATTTAAAGAAAAGAAATGTTTTATTTCAATTCATAAGAGTGAAAGGCGAGCTCGTCTCCAGGGAAATCTTTCATCCTCGATTGTGAGAATAAGATCTTCCCATTCCCACCGCTTCCCTTAAGATAAAAATTGTTTCATGTTTCAAGAGTAATCCAGCGAAATACTCCTGCTTCATTTTTCATTAACTTTCATAAATTTGACGCCTTTGGAATAACAAGCCTTGAAATATTTTTGAAACATAGAAACTTAGTAGCCGACATCATTTCAAGTGAAAAATTAATTTGGAATCTCAAGGTGCAGTAAAAACCACATCCATGAATTCCGTAGAACACTCTCTTGATAGATAAGAAGAGTTAATTTTATTAATAATACCAATCCTTCGAGTCGAATTTTTATGAATTTATGGCTGAAAGTTTGAATGAAATCACGTTTTATCAAGTTGCTCAATTATTTTTCTTTGTTTATCAGAAAGAAAGAAGTCATCCTGATTTATAATTAATAGTCACTTGTTATTTGTTGCGTTTTGATAGCTGAAGCACATAAAATTGCAATAGTTAGTTATACGTTCACTTATGTAAATTTGTCTAAAATTCACTCACTTGAAAACAAAGAGGACTGGATCAGCAAATTTTAAAATCTACACTGCCAATGAAATAGTTCTAATTTATGTATCTTAGAATTCAACTACTATTCTTGTACCACTAGTGTGGCAGAGATAATGCATTTGCAATGTTAACTAAAACTACAAAGTATAGCCATGATACATAAAACTACAATAATCCAGCTACGCATTCAGCTATGTAACATTGCTTTTAATTCACTCGCTAGGAAATAAAGATGGTTCGATAAGCTCATTAAAAATTATAGACTGCAAATAAATTAAAATTCACAACTACACCATATGAAACAATTTTGCCGGCCTCGGTGGCGGTGGGGTAAAGTCCTCGCCTGCCAAACCGAAGGTCGTGGGTTCGAATCCCGCCTGGGTAGGTGATCCCTATCCAGGGCATGGATGTTTGTGTTGTACCTACTTTGTTAATATTGGAAACCCTCTTTGTAAAAGGCCGTCATGTGCTGTTTAAGGGGAAGTTGATAATAAATAACAAATAAAAAAAATAAAATAAATAATACAGCTCCCATAATACCACGCCACGGAGGAACAAGAGAAAAGAAAAATCTCACGACGATATGAAGATATCATTAAGCCACATTGAGTGTATCTCACTTCACCAGCTATGGCTCACCGCCATAATCACCCTAAAACAAACTTCCCAGGTGGAAAATGTTAACCCCTTTCAGCTAATTCAATAAAATCCGCGGAATCACTTTTCGCGCCCTTCACCTTTAAGACCGCGAGGGAAAATTAAGTAAGTTGCCAAATTGACAGCCGAAAGGAGGCGGCGAAGAAGGCGGCGGCAGTAGTGGAGGGAGCATTTAATATCGCACCACACCGCACGAACACATTCTTCCCTCTCCTACGCGCCCGCTCCTCCCACCCCCACTGCCCCCTCTGTGGGTAGCGGAGCGCAATTAAACCTCCCCCCCCCCCCTACCTATCGAGGACAGCCCCCCGAGTATAAGGATTTAGATCCCCATTCATTTTCCGGCACTTAATCTCAAAGCTATCAGATACCAGCACGAGATAGCACTCCGTTCCCATCTATTCGTCTCAAAGCTATCTGGAAAACGTTCGATCCCCCAACTTCCCTCTCCCCCTCTCCCCTACAACTACCTCACACTTCACCCCTCATCCCCTTACAAAACCTACCCCTCTCGCTCCCCCCTCCCCCCTCTCCTACTTCCAGCGCAGCTGCAGATTAGCAGGAGGACGTCTCCTTCCTATACCCATAGTTCGTCACCCAAACTCAACCCCTCCCCCATCCAACCCTACTCCTAACAGACACGAAAGGTATTCTTGCCCCAGGCGTCGAGTGCTTGGTAGAGGTGGGAATTTCGGTTCATTCCGATGATTCGGTTCATTTAATTTGGATCTTTTAACGGTTCGGTTCCCATAAAAACAGCTTTTAAATAACGAAAGCGTGGAAAAGAGCTATCCTGTAAATTTGGATTTTTTATCACCTCCTTGACGCTCCGACGTTGTGAGACATTGTAACAAAAGTAAACTTTATAAACCGATGTCATTGATGGGAGATTTGCTGAGACAAGCTGAAACGGTACTCAAAACCACGATCTTTAGATAGGTAGGCAAGGATACAACTCAACCTCGACATTAACTCAAACCCCACCCCAACTTCTGCCATGCACGTAAGTCGTCGATTGCTTGGCAGAGGTGGGAATTTCGGTTCATTTCGATGATTCGGTTCATTTCATTTGGATCATTTTAACCGTTCGGTTCCCACAAAATCGCTTTTAAATAACGAAAGCGTGGAAAATAGTTATCCTGTAAATGTTGCTTCTTTATAAGCATCCCCTCACTCCAAAACCGTCATCCATTGTATCGAAGGACAACTAGATGCATCAAAGCCTTTAATGGAAGAATTACAGAAGCAGAAATTGAAAACACGACCTTTAGATTGGTAGGCAAGTACATAACTCAACCTTTACCCTACCTAACTCATATTCAACCCCGTAACGAGCACGAAGGATATTCTAGCCCGAGGCGTTGACTGTTTGTTAGAGGAGAGATTTTCAGCTCATTCCGATGATTCGGCTCATTCAATTTGCCTCATTCAAACCATTCGGTTCTCCAAAAATTTGTTATTGATTAACGAAAGCATTGAAATTCGCAATCCAGTCAGTTTTTTGCTTTTTTATAGCCACACCTCCGAGAAAGCCACATTTGAGATTTCCTAGAACGTGGTCTTTGTAATTAAAGATAACCAATTTTTTTAATTACGATTAAGATAACCATCCTTCCATGAGATATGGCACAATGCGGTGGAAGTTTTTAGCATTAGTTTAGTAAGATATTGCAATATTTCGCAAGACATACATGCTTTTATGTTGCCACAAAAATGTTAAGTGCCCTTCCCTCGCACCATCATTTAAGTACGTTATCTTAACAAACGATATACGTCGAGCGAAAATAAATGCAGCAAAAATATTGCTATTTATTTTTTAGCTATTGAAAGTAAAATCAGACACAATGATCCATTTTACGTGAGACTTGATAAGCACGGAGAAAGGGGCTTGAAACCGTGACATTTAGGCCGGAAGGGATAGGAATTACCCTACTTCCACAGATGTCAGTAAAAGATTTGAGATAATATATTTCTATCACTAATACGTACATCCACTTGAAGAAATACGGCTGGTATGGCTTCCTTCCTCAACTCAATCATCCCTATACCTCCCCATCCCCACACGTAGGGTATCCAATCCCGCGGCGTTGATTGATCGGGAGAGGTGTGAATTCTATTTCATCGCGATGATTCGGCTCTTGTGATTTGATTCCATTCAACGAATCGCTTCTACAAGCCTCTTCACGAAAAAGAGTGGCGGATTAGGATTTATTGATGAGCTGATTGAGCCAAATCCACGATCCTTTTTGCATTTTTGAACGTAAAATAATTTCTAAAAATTGACTCAATATATTTCGAGATCTTAAACGGACATCTAACTTGGCGGGGGTGTTAGGGCACCAGCCGCTTACGTATAAAAAGGGTATACGTCTCACAGTAAACTATGCAAAGGATTTGAATGCTGGAGGAATTACAGACAGGAGTAACATTCTTCATGTAAAGCTTCTTTGACCAATAGAATACTTCTTATAATTCGAGAATCCAGACAAGCAATACGCCAACTACTGGCCGAATTTGGAAGTAGAGCTCCGAGGATACTTAAGGAAACCACGTTGACAAATCAATGGTATTTCTGGGAATTTTCTGATTTTTCTAATTATATTTTTGGTATTAAGCCATCGTAACGTCGCAATTAATATATTTTAAGAATTCATATTAATGTAAATGGCCATTTCCGTTGCCATTTTTTGCTACAATTCATCATTTACTGGGACGGTGGTTTGTTTGTTTAATGCACTTGAGGTAACCGACGTATTGCAATTTTTCTTTTCTAGCCGGCTGAGAATAATGTTATTTTTATCGCAGTCACTCACTTATGATCATTAGGAACCCTTTGAGTAATGTCCGTGAGATAGTAGAGGATATTTCAATTGAAATTTATTGATTTCTTAATCTTAACTGCTATTTGTCGTTGCCCGAGGGAATTGAAATACCTCCTCAAAACCAAGAAAATCTTCTTAGGTATTTTGTATTTTTATTATCGCAGTGGCTCGACGACTCATCCTATTGCACCTATGTTATCATCAAAACAATATCCTCGATGCGTCAGCCATATTGGAAAATTACGTCACTGCTTTCAGCGCCGCTATCGGTGATTTGAGTCTCGAATAGTTATGAAAGGGCATTGTAGCTATTACGCTTGAATACCGATCGAATGATACCCGGGTCAAAATTTCATTGATGTCTCCCGATACTCCCGAACAAAATAGTCCAAAAGCAAAATGGTCAAGGTCTATAAGCATAGGCCACCCTACTCCTATGTGAAAATCACATTCCTGTGGGATTGATTTTTCTTTGAGGGTGTCCCATTGCCTCACCCGGGATTTGACCCCGCGACCCCTTGATCAGTAGGCCAAATCCACTGGGCCACCAAAAATCCTAAAACCATTATGTACGCATTTTTCACTCTTTTACACGATTAAAGACTTTTTTTAACGAAAACATTACTAATTTCTTCAGGTAAATCATTCGTTTTGAACTATTTGAGTTGCAAAATATAATTTATTTCATTCGCTCTATGTTCTTAACCCGTTTCTGCCCAGAAAACTTTCAGCTTGCGATTGTGAAGATATTTATGCACGTTATGGTCATCTTTAGAAATCAAGTGAAATATTTTGGTGATTCATCAACTTGTTCCTTCAGAATGACCATTAGCCATACAGCTACCCTCGGTGGTAACGACGTCAGAATCTGATGCTGTTCCACTTCTACGATCACCTTGATAGAAAGAATGACTCTTCAGGACAATCCAATTTTTAGATACAGGAAAGTTAAAATATTCCATACAATGCCATTTTATGATTACTTTTCTGATAGGTGCTTGCATTTCAATTACTGGCAGTAGGCGTCCATTTTGAATTTCCATTTGCAACCCATCTGCTTCAGTGGGCTAATTTTGACCATCTTCAAAAATACACTAATAATAGGGTGGTTTCCAATTTCTTTTTTAAATTGCCTTAACAGAAATGTAATTACTCCTGGAGTACGTATTTCACGCTTTTAGATTTATTAATGACGATATCTTTTTATCGATTTAATGAAAATAGACAATTTTCAAGCGCGCGAAAACGCGACGGCTAATATGAATGCTGGGAAAAGCCAATGCGACGTCATTCTGGTTCCAACTGCCACCGTGTGAGGCCACCTTGGTGCGAGGCTGCGATGCAGGCTGCTAGCAGGTAGCAGAGTACCCTACCAGCAGGTAGCAGAGTACCCTGCTAGCAGGTAGCGCTTGGCTTATTAAAAACGATTAGGGTATTAATAACGATTAGTAATACCCTATCAAAAGAAGGAAACTTTCCCACCTTAGGCAATATTAATTGGTGATTATTAATAAATGTTTCCCTAAGCTCTGTGCCTCATGCATGCATTAATAATCTCAGACGATGTCAAACTCCTTACTACTCGTATGGCATCTCGGCCCCTGTGACGTCACGTGGATTGGCATCGCATGGGCTCCAGTCTGGCCTTTTCCAAATGAGGATAAAATTGACCATTAAAATTCGTCTATACTGTGATTCCTAAAACCAAATAATTAAAATCGATGGCTAAGTTCTAAAAACACGTATCTTAAAAATAGCAACTTTTCAGGAAAGTAAAAAAACGGTTGATTTTTTCTAATTGTACGCTAAAATTAAGAAAAAAAAATTCATAAAGCTGAAAGAGAAGCATACATTTGCCACTAAAGAGCTGTTTTTTCATTGAATGTTATTTTTTTAATGTTATTACACTTTGTTTAAGATACCTGTGTCGAACCGTCCAAATTTTGAGATACGTGTTGTTATCACTTAGCCATCGATATATTATGAATACACTAATGGTGGGTAACGAATCGCAATCAATGCCTTTCGTTTTCTTTGATGAAGGAAACTACCCTATTGGATTGAGTTATTGCAATCTTCAACAATGTATTTGTGACAATTCGACAGCAAAGAGGAGTGCGGGTTTTCTTCAAGAGCCTCAAATGTTCAGAATGTTCGGATGAATCCATATGGCTACGGTTGGCGCAAATGGGTTAAATCGTTCATTCTGAACGATTCACTGACGAACGACACTCCTCTAGCGTTCCGTCATAGGGAAGGAGAATCTCTCGCAATCTCGCGCACATCTCAGGCTTTTCTGGAGAGAGGGTATCTCCAGGAGAGGAGATGGGGGTTTCTCCTTGCGACGCGACGCTCATCCGACACGCTCCTTGAAGGCAGTAATGGAGAAAAAATACATCCCTTTTCCGCTTTCGGTTCGCTTTAAAATGTCAATATAAAAAAATAACAGATCCTTTGTCATTAAAAACGTTCTCTTCAATTTCCCTCCGTAACTTTTTGCTCCCGTTTTTACACTCGACTGCAAAATGTTCCGTTTCCTTCTCTCTCTCTCTATCTCTCTCTATTTTTCTCGTGGTAAAGTTGAAGACATTCAACGCCCATTTTGAAGGGACGTGTCACGTTTTTTTTTATTCGATACTTTACGCCCCTTCCGCATTTCCTTCAAGGTTTACACTCGAAGTTACCTACCTCACGGAACCTCGAGTTTTTAGCACTACTGAAGTAGTTGAGTGGTATTAGTCAAGTGTGCCAATAGAAAAAAATGGTATGTTCGTCATTAAAAAAAAAGTTACTCAAAATGTTTACCCTCTCGCACTCAGCTAAAATGTAAAATTTCTCGTAGGCTATACAAGAGTAGTCCAAAGTTGAAGACTTTTTTCGGGATCTTCTTTTCGGCTAATGTATCCTAGTACTAATTGGGTCGACAAAATACTATTTTATGACTGCTACGTGGTAATTAAGACAGTTTTATGTAACCAATGCTCCAATTTACTCTGTAAATGTCTGCTTGGTTTAAAATATACAGACTTTGATGGGGAGAAAAATTGGCCAATGAAAGACTTAAAGAAGTGTACCCTTCAAATTAAACTAGGAGAATCAAATGAAACGACTTTCGATGATTCGATTGAGAGTCATTTAAATGTACAGCAGATTCAATATTTTCATAAAAATCAATTATTTTTCTTTAATTACCCTGTTGTTTTTCAATTAAGCAAGGGAAATAAATATCGATTAAATATTCTTGGTCGTTTTCATTTTCCAAAAATAATAATTAATTTTGCTCTCGAAAGAGCATCCAAACCATTATAAGTGATATGTAATCATTATGTATTTAAACGTAAGTAATCAAAATAATTGAAAATGAATTCAGTATTTGTAAAAGACAAAATTAAAATTAGTTGTATGTGATTTTAAATTACAATAATTTTTGGTGTTCATATTTAAGTGAAATTATTGAAAGGAGAAAAAAATTTAAAACGAGAAATGCTCACATAACACAGGCCAACAACGAAAAAAACTTTTTTACTGAAAATACCTTATTCTTATGTTTTTAAAGTTGCTGAATCCAAATATGATGGTTTTAAAGTTGTATCACCCACCATTTATTCACATTTTACAGTTAAATTGATCAAATCAAGCAATATTTTTAGAATTTAAGAGCTTTTTATAGTTATAACAAAATTGAAAAAGTAGGTCTAATGAACGAAGATTATGGGGATTACTGTTGGTACTTCACCGAGAAGTTCATCAAGCGATTCATCGCAGAAAAATTTACACAAGAAGCTTCAAGGAAAAAAGGGAAAGAAAATGTAGACCAATTCCAGTTGACAAGTGAACCCTGTATTATCACGCTGTAGTAAATACAAACAATTCTATGATGTAACACAGTGTTTCATTGATTTCCCTGTATACCGTATAGGGGCATTAGACTAAATATTGAATACATATTGCTTGGAAACTATGGGTGATACAAAAAAACTAAGGCCAGATTTGGATCCGGCACATCAAAATCTATAAAGATCAGATATTAAAATAAAAAAAGTTTTCAAGCAAAAATTTTTGTTTGCCTGTGTATAGCCATAAAAAGCGATCATATAGCATTGCTTAATCCATTGACAACCAGATCATAGCATACCATAACGATAAAATTTCCGGATCACGAAAATTTGGTTCTTTAAGCCAATTTTAACGAGTGCCACGTACTTGAATCACCTCAAACGTGTGGTTGGAAATGAGATTCTTAGATTTAGAAGGCGTTGAGGCCAACGTTAGCGGAAAATATGAATAAAGCACTCGACACGTCTAATTTTTCCTGCCGACGGAAAAAATTAAGGTTTTTAATATGGCATTAAACCGTATATTTCTTTCAAGGTACCTGGCACGGTCACTTACCAGGCTATTCGATTAATGTCGTCTCGCTTGTCTCCAAGAGACGGTAGGGAAGTTGGGGGGAAGTGAGGAAAAACCAGAGGCAGCAAGAAAGCGAGAATTAATAGGTTTATAATTAAATGTCTCAAAGGCGACGGATATTAAGGCGGCTAAACGGATTAGATTTTTTAATAGCGCGCTATTTCACTTTCGCCATATACACGTAACATGCTGACGAAGGGACTTAAGTGAATAGCATTTCAAGGATGTGCCTCATGTTTTTGTAATTTATTATCCGAGATTTTTATTCCACCTTACTCTGGCACAAAAAAATATTAAAGGCGTGCATTACCCTCCATGCAGTAACCAGGAGTCGCGAGTTTTTATTCTTTAGCTGTTTGCCCTCTCATTAGTGAAATGAACGACGTTAAAGCACACGGTGCGTTCTCCGGCAGCTTTCTAGAGCCATCCACGCTTTTCTTCTCGTTTCCTTCCTCCGCAAGAATTCCTTTTCTAGGAGTGAAAAATTTGAACGCCGCATTTGCAGGTAAGTGCATTTGATTTTAGATAGAATTAATCTCAGAGTAGATGTTTTTTTTTAATACTTCTTTAAAGCAACATTCCTCTTATGAGAGTGATTCAAGAACGCTGAAAAAAAAGTTAAAAACGTCAAGTACCAGAAAAAGTTACAGAAAACCCATGAAACACTTGAAATAAGATAGAGATATGACATTAGTGTCCGCAGGAAACTTAAAAGAAAGGAGTCTAAGCAAATGAATGTAGCTCGGTACTCCTTGTCTAAGCTGAATCGCTATGTTGACCATTCTCCCATGCATGGTATTCTAATTTATTTCCCTAATTCCTCCCGTTCATTTACCCCAGCAATTGTTTTCACCTCGGCAACGTTAACACTTGCAATTTTAGTACTTGAATAAATGGAAGACAGCCACGGCGTACAAGTTTTTATGATATCTTAAAGTAGGCAATAGACTTTAGAACCGGCACATTAAGGATATCTTTTTTTCCGCGCGCAATAAGGGGCCATAATACCCACGATAGTTTTGCACTAGGATATTTTGACTCAGACTAGGTACCCTGGGCTCTCGATAGGCTCTGCATAAATAGATAACAACTTACTATAATTGTCAATACTAGCTATCTGCATGCATTTCTTGGTATGATATAACTAGTTCATGAATCACTTACTACGCTAAATTATCGTTTTGTATTACTAACTAATAGTTCTATTGCATAGCAACATTTTCGTATCCCTAGCATTCTCCTAGTTTCTGGTCTGACCGTGTGTCGTTATCCTGTGTACTTGGTCTGTGTCCGGCAAACGAGCGCCTGTCTAATTAACGCTAGGATGAGTGCTGCATGCCTGGTGTGGAAGCACCCCGTGCCATACACCCTGGTAGTGGCTTGCACGGTGCTACGCAAATGTAGATGTAAAATTTCGATGTATCATTTCCATCGTCAGTCCTCGCACTGATTCACTCCGTCAAGAATGAAATACCAAACACATTAATACAAGCATCTTTGATCGACTACTGAATGTGTTTTCGACCACCGTTCAATTAATCGGGCTAAAAAAAGTCACCATTTCCGTCCCCGGTGCGCAGAGGGAAATTAAACACGAATTCAAATAATAAGACGTGGTGAGACAAGAAATTGATTGAGTGCTAAGGACATGAAAATGTTGACATGGTATTTACTAATTTTTAATGCTATTCACAATCATATTAAGTTATAAACTATACATGCACATCTTATTTTACCTATTCCGAGTCAAGCTATCCAAGAGCTAAACTATCGCAGGTAATTTGGTCCTTTATTGTACACGGAAAAAACTACATCTTAAAACTATCGGTTCTGCAGTCTATTTCCCTAATTTTATCCTTGTGATCGTTCTTACCATAATAATTAAGATCTCTCAAAATGTCGTGAACATCAGGCAAAAAGTATTCTAATTAAAATTTCAGCAAAAGATTTTATGTAATTTTTTCCCTTCGATAAGTTAAACTTCCCATTGTAAATTTCTAATTATATTCTGTACACCGTAGGGTGACACACGGTCCCGCGAATTAACTGAGTCGTGAGCAAAGGGGGGGAAGGAAAGGACCGACCGAAAAACTGTATGGGACCGACTCAGGTTTGCTCGCGGCTAAGGTAGTTCGCGGGCCCGTGCGCCACCCTACGGTTTACAGACTATAACTCAGTTACTCTACTTTGCTTATCGTAGTAATTTTAATCAAACGTTAACTCTCCCTCCCCCCACACCTTATCTTTTCCTCCCTCCCTACACCATTAAATTCCAAAGGGAGTTCACCGTACAGTATCACTCAACATTTTGTTGATGCAAAGTACCAAACCTCAACTGCGTTGAGAGGGAAATCTTTGATTTTGAAACCGGTCCACTTATCCCGATCAGGTAAGCCGTACCATCGCTCTAGCACGAGGATTTTCTCCCGGAGCCGAGCCCAAGGAGTGAGTGTATTATTTATGTGTGCTCATGTGAGCGAGTGTTATCTCAACCAAGGCATCCTTAGCAAGGCCACTTCAACCCTCATAGAGTTTCCTTCGAGTTGAGTGAGAGCTCGTGAAGGGTTTCCGGTTGAGAGGCTGGTGTTGGCAGCTACTGCGAATCCTCTCGTTCTAGAAAACCAAGACAGTAACTTGTACCATATATATACCTTGATCCTTAACCTTACGGTCACTAGAGACTTCTTTTCCGTTTCACTATTGAGGACGTAGATCTCACCTTACCAGTTCTATCCAATCAACTACAAAAATGTTTTTAAAACGCCGAAAATGCCCTTATAAAAATAGTGACTGCATATCACAAAAATCAGATTCAGAATGCAGGAATAAACTTTATTTTTAGAAAAGTAAAAAGAAACCGTACATATAAATCTTATCGGTTGTGGTTGAGCATTGACGTGGTGATCTTGCGTAGTCATCCGAGGCGATGCTCATTGATGAAAGCACGGTTCACGGTTCTCCAGCTACGTTTGATGTTTATAAGAGACAACAGTTTCAAAACCCATCCAGCTTTCGTCTTTAGGTTGCAGGTGATAAGATAAAATTTTTCGCCGCCTTCTTTAGCTAAGAGTCTCAAATGATCGCAGGCAGATGTTGCTGTGGGCGAAGTTAGCTAGGGTACTATACAATATACCTCAAAGATACCCCAAGGAAGTGTTATAGGTCCTCTTTTGTTTCTTCTTTACATTAATGCCAGTATCACCGCGGTAGGGAGCAAAATCCACCTCTTCACAAATGATGTATTTGTTAACATAGAAATTTATGATCGTTGCGATACATCGGCATCGGCACAGTCCTTAGAAAAGAACTTCTCTGCTATAAATAAACGGAACACTACTTTGAAGTCTGAATTAAACCTTGATAAGTGTATTATGATGACTTTTTTTGGGAAAAGGATACCTCTTCAAGAAGAAGTTACAACGCAAATGGGATCAAATAATTGAATCCCGAGTTGGTAAATCTCTTAGCTGTCATCATTAAAAAGTGCAGCATTTAAAATATGTAAGGCCGAATACGGAGAAGATATTGTTATCAGACGACGTGAAACATTTTCTTCGTTTATAGTGGTACTATGGAAGAAGAAATCACGGGAAAAAAATGAAGGAAATTGACCGCATAACAGAGAGATTCGAAAGTTCCATCTTTCCTCTTACTATTAAGGATGGCAACGGTACGCCGATTGATAAAAGTAATGGCGTCACTCACTAGGTCGGCTCATTGCATTTTTTATTTTTCCAGTGCTCTAAACCTTGCATGAATATATTACAGGAATTGCTTACAATTGAAAAGCTTTGCATTACATGAATGTAGACGTATTTTATTTTGTTATTATACGTAATATTTTTATGGCTGTGCGGTATTCATATGGGGATCCATTTGCATGCTGGTGATTGGTCACCCCCTGCCAAACACCCTAAAAGTGGCTCGTATGATATAATGCATACATTGACTTGGACTATAGCGCCTCGTAAATCTTCGTCATACAAAAAACTCTGGCACACTCAAAATAAAAACTTCACTAGAAAACGAAGCTGAGTTGAATGAGAGACTTTATGAGTGAGCACGACCGGGTTTACGGGAGCACCCTTCTGGATACTGCACCGCTGCTGAAGAGATGCGTCTATCTCCACCTCAAGTGCGTGGCTTCTTCCTCACATGTCCTTGAGGCTAAACTCCTTTCTCCAAGATAAGCTCCGGTGGATTAAGGAGATGAAGTTCCCACTGTTTCTTTTTCTACACACAATTGCCTTGAAAACTGACTTTGACTTTCTATGAGCACAGAAGGTTGAAAATTATCTCATCGCATCTAACAATGAAACATAAAATTGTAGGAAGTAATATGATGTCTGTCATTTAGTTAAAACGTGTGAAATTAACTTGATTCAATTAACTTAAATTAATTATTGCTATACTTACCAACCCAACTATATAATTTTGCAGCTTTTGAATCCTCCATAAAGTTAGTTTAGTCTCTTCAAGCAACTTTTTCCCTGCATATGACTTCTAGTTCCGACAGAAATGATAGCTTAAAAGATTTTTGCCGAACGGATAGGTATAGGAATTCGTTTTTCCACAAACATAAAAGGACATTTACAAATGCTACGCGGACTTTATTACACAAATTTCCTTTTTTGCCCATTTCTTGTAAACGGCTGATGTCCTAACGCTTAATACGCTTACTGAGGTGGCTTGCGAGGTAGTATGTAGATGTGATGACTTTTAGAAAAATGGTAAAAAAAAAGTTGCAAACTAAGTTTTATCTTAAAATTTAGATTATGAGGGGAAAATAAAGGGGTAATCGAGGTTAGAATTATCACGAGTAAGCAATAACAGCAGTGTTCGCCAATCATGTTTATGGATACCGCAACGCTGGTAAAGGCGCGTCTCTTCAGCCCTCAAGTGTGTGGTTTCTCCCCCAACCTCAAGGCTCCATCTACCAGATAAGCTTAACTGATATCGGGATGAGGTTCCCATCTTTATTTCCCCAAAGGAGGGTGGTGATAGTTGGCTTAAAATACGAGTGTGTAGGGTGCTACTGAAAGAATTTGTGGCATACAACGCGAACTAAAATCTACGATACATTAGTTAGCTGATAATGCTATCTAGACGTTGTTTTGTTATTCAGAAATTCTAGATAAATTGTTTATTGAGAGGAACTTCCCTTTCAAAAGAAAGTGTTAATTGACAACAAAACCATTATCACTGCAAAATTCCCTCTGGATGATACTTTTTTCGTGAGTCTTACTTGTTCAAAAATGTTTCAATAATCATGAAAGTATTTGAGTAAATACAGTTAACTCCGGTCATGAAAATTTGCTAATGTCCTAAACTCGAAAACTTCACCTCATCATTTCATCAATGGCAGTTTTTTGCATATAAGATCCAGCCAAATTTTTGTCAAAGATCAATATGTTGACTCAGCATTTGAAAAAGATAACTTAAAAGTTAATTGAGATAAAGTAGTCGCGAGAAGTATACAAAATGCAACCGATGGATAAGAAGCAGTAGCTTCCCCTTAACTTTCATTTTAAGTCACTTTTGAGTCACCGTCTTTTTAAGAGAGTCGCCGAAAAATCGTGAATTTATTCAAAATGATAAACAGTACGCTAAAGCAAATAAAAGTCAGTACAAACGAGAACTTTTCACACAATACCTGGGCATATCAGGGCTTAGCAATTCCCTCGGTATCCCACCAAGCAGGATTCTAGAAATTGCTCCGCTGCTAGTAAAGATATGTTTACATAAAGTGCAAAGTTTACCTTCTTTCCTATCCGTAAGACTTACCCACCTTTCCCCAGATAAGCTCGTGTGAATTTTTGAAAAGGATATCCGCTGTTTCTTTTCCTCACCAATCTAAAAGAACTCAAAATACAGACATGTACAATTGATTAAAGTCGATTCAACACCATTCAATTAGCGAGATTAAGGAAGCTGTAAAGCAACAAACTATCTCGTAGACTGTGATCACAAATTATTGACTGCATATTTGTTTCTAAAATAATGTGTGACTTGTCGAATGAAATATTTTATTTATGTATAAATAAAGAATCAACATGGATATTTTCATACGGTGAATTCAGTAGTTATTCCCAAACTCAAGAGTTATGGGCCTTGAGTAACGCAAATGAATTGATATTAATGTCTTGTTTATTCCCATACCACCGAAAAAATCTCACATTGACCTAAATATCGTATTTTTAACTATTTAACAATTAAATGTGCACGAAAAACCAAGTCCGGTGCATGGGAAACCTACCCAGGCGGGACTCAAACCCGTGACCTCTTGTTTATCATGCGAGGACTTTACCGCACCGATACCTAGATTGGCAGTTTCAGTATTATTCACAACGATTCAAATTCAAGAATTAATGGAGAGTTAAACAGAAAGGTGCAAGAGACTCGAACTTTTCAGGAACGAGAAGGACTATGTACCACATAACACCTTACTGCATGTTATATCACCAGTGAATATGCGGCTCCTACTTACTACCTGTGCCTGGCTCCTTCAGTAACCTTCTCATTCGCCCTCTTTCATCCACATAGGCGCCGATGTATTTTGAGATGAGTATCTCACCGTCTACTTTCTATTAAGTTCGAGATCTTCGTAAATAGACTTGAAAAAAAACAAATATGACTGATAGTTTAAAAAAAATTGATCGTATCCAGTCCACATACTTTGGCTACATTTTAGACTCTGTTAAATTAAGTGATAATCCATTTCCTTCTTTAATAAAATGAAAAACTTTGTTGTATTCCCCTAATTTACTTTTAGGTACGCCTAGTTTGTACGCAGCGGCGTCACCCTCAGGTACTGGTACAGTTAAACGTCGAAACTAGTCTTACCTATACGTATAAATTGGTGGAATTCTGGAAAAGTTTTTCTTTCCTTAAACGATAAAATGAACTTTCACAAAGTTGAGCCTTAAACGATAGAGATAGGTAGCTATTTACTTCTAAGTATTGAGTGAATTTCTCCTTTTAATGAATAGGTTTCTTGCTGCCTGAGCAACTAAATTTTCAAAATTTAGTTTCAATTCTTAAGCCACTCTTGTGTGAAACTAGACGAAACGATTAAAATGGTATCGAATTAAAAAAAAAGACACGGACACATAAGAAAATCAATATTTCAAGGAATAGTGAAGTGAAAGTGAGTTGAACAGAACTTTAAACAATGGTCTGGGACTTATCAGGAATGTACAATGCCAAATGCGTGTCCCCACGCGCCCTTTTCGGAATTACAGCGCTGGTGAAGTCTCTTCCTTTCCCGTCTCAAGTGCCTGCTTCTTCCGTGTCATTAAGGCTCTTTCTCTCAGATAAGCTTGGCTGGATCAGAGGATGTGGTTCCCACCGTTTTTCCGTATGTAAGGGAGCGCCTATCTCTGACTAGAGAAAGCGATTGCGCATCACAGTATTGCCAAGTCTTTATTTCATCAAACCTGCAATGGAATTATTTTAATTACAGCAATTACTGTGTTCAATAGCAGTTGGTGGACACTCACCGATGATTATACTAACATCACTTGATAATTAAGTGGAATTATTAAAAGTGAGCCACTACTTGCCTTGAATGAAAATATCCCGTGAGAGAAAAATCCGTGTACCAATTAATAGTGGGGAAAATCAATTAATGTACAGACGATTTTTGACTCGGCTGTTATGTTTTTATGAAGAGAAATAGGTGTTAAAATGAGATAGAGAACCTACTTGAAGGAATGTTACTTCCGTTTTCACTATAACAGTTTAATTAATTCTGATGCGACATTTTATTCAATTACCGTAAAAAGAACAGACTCTGAAAAAAATGTATGATAAAGAATATAAAATGAAAGTGAGTCAACGAAATACACGCATATATTAAGATGAACACGATTACAACGCTGGTAAAAAAAATTTCATTCCATTCCACCCCAAGTGCGTGGTTCTCACCCGTAAGCCTGTTTGCCCCGTATTAGATTTGAGGATAATGTCCCCACCGCTTTTTCTATTGAAGAAAGCGCTGACAAGCTGCAGAAATTCACGATGGCGTATGTCAGTAATAGAAATACATTTTCCTGCAGTAAAAGATATAAAACTCCATCAGGTATTAGATTTATCTTTAACATCGAGATATTTACAGGATGATATCAGATGATTTACAAGCATAAGTTAGTAGTTAAATGGAATATTTAAGCTTAGAAACTAGTTACTTACAGAGAAAACAGTTCCAAATATGGAAAATCCTAGAATCAATTAGAGATGGAAAAAATACTTAACTGGAGTACATGTAAAACCGAAATTTACATCCCTCGAAGTGGAGAAGAACTTTTCATAAATGTATATAAATCCTCCAACATCATTGTAATATATTCTTCTTTTACAATTTAACTTAATAGCAACACCAATTCGGATATCTCTGTTTTTGACCATTTTTAGTAATTACTCATCCATTTCAAATGCCTGTTTCCGTTTCAGCTAATGGGTCTCAAATGCTTCTCATTCATTTTTTTTCAAAACTCGTTAAAAAAACGGATAATGTTAAAAACGCTAATGGAACGCGACTCTGATGCGAGACTCATAATGCGCTGTGTTTTGGCATCATGATATTTTTATGGTGGTCCTTTGCCTTACATTGAATGGTGCATGCTTTTCGTTTGTATTTTATTTTGCTTGTCTTTTTTGTTTGGAGCTGATTTTTTCTTTGTTTTTCACTATTCTTCAGCGCGAAAACACGCTGAACGCTGACCGTTGTTATCGAACGTCTTTTCCTATTGAAGAAATCGCTGACAAGCGGCTGAAATTTACGATGGTGAACGGCAGTAATAGAAATGCAATTTCCTGCTGTAAAAGAAATTAAACTCCATCAAGTTTCAGGTTTATATTTAAAATTGAGAAATAAAACTCCATCAGTAACTAAATTACTGAAAGGCCCGCAGAACTGGCAAATCGTCTCTAACTAAATTCTAACTCACGTGCGAGCTTTCCTCCGATCCTCTTCGTCTATTTCTCACAGATAAGCTGGAGTCAACATGTGTATTTCATTTGAGTTTAAAATAAAGTCTATTTATTTTTGTTTGAAGCTGATTTTATTCCTCGTTTCTGCATACTTCTTTAACGCGAAAACGCGCAGAACACGATTGCACCATTACTATCGAAAGTTCGTCTGTTTCTACCTCAAGTGCGTGGTATTCCCTCTCCATCCTTAAGTCTCTTTCTCGTAGATAAGCTCGGCTGGATTTCAGGGATGAGGTTCCCGTCGTTTGGAGGGGGGCGTTGAAGAATTTTTCTTAGTTTTTTACTACTCTTTCAGCGCGAAAACACGCTGAACACTGACCGTTGCTATCTAAGGTCTTTTCCTATTGAAGAGAGCGCTGATAAGCGGCTGAAATTTACGATGGCGTATTGCAGTAATAGAAATGTATTTTCCTGCAGTTAAAGAAATAAAACTGCATCAGGTATTAGATATATACTTAAAATTGATTTCATCCGATTCTCTTCGTCTCTTTCTCACAGATAAGCTCGAGTCAACTTGTATATTTGAGTTTAAAATAAAGCCCAATAATTTTTGTTTGAAGCTGTTATTTTTTCCTCGTTTCTGCCTACTCCTTTAATGCGAAAACACGCGGAGCACGATTGCACCGTTACCATCGAAAGTTCGTCTTTTTCTACCTCAAGTGCGTGGTTTCCCCTCTCCATCCTTAAGTCTCTTTCTCGCAGATAAGCTCGGCTGGATTTCAGGGATGAGGCTCCCGTCGTACGGAGGGGGGGCGTTGAAGGGAAAGGCGTGGCCCCGGGGGCGAAAGAGGTGGGCCTCCACCATTAAGACGGGACTCCGTTCCTCGTGGCATCAGAGGCGCTCACGTGAGAAAGCTTGTCACTCGCTGCATCTGACTCAACGGCCCCTTCAGGCGAACTCGTGAGAAGGAAAGGCTCTCTTCCCCGTACAAAGGGAAGCCCCAGCCAGCCAGAGAGAGAACTGCAGAGCGTTCAATTTTTAACATCGCTGGGCGTTGAAAAGAATCTCGTCGAGATGAATCCGCCACGCAGCAGACGATCTTCTTCCACGACGCTCTGCGGATCGGGTTGCATCTGCGTTTTGACGGTGTGACCTTTCGAAGGGGATTGAAGCCGCTGTATCAGACCAAAATAACGACGATGTCGTTCGCAGAGAAAGAGAGAACGACACAACGTCATCTGATTCGATTCTGCCCTTGCTTATTTATTAGCAACTTATTTGGACTAGAGAATTTTTAGGTATCATAATCTTTGATATATTAAAGAGTAAATTTGTTGTATTCTACGCAGTTTCTGTAAAAAGACTCAACCAGGTCAATATCAAGAGGTGATACTTCTCGATGGTAATGATCGCAAAGTCAAAACCGGTTGAGTCTTTCAATAAATATTGTGTGAAATGCAACAAATTTTATTTTTTGAAGCTATCATGTCACGATTCCACAAAGTAAACTCGCAAAAAATTGATTTCAAAGATAATCTTTTTTCATAATTAACGTTTTCGATGACAAATTATGCCATCCTCTGGAAAAATTCCCTCTCGAACCTACGGTCTTTAGCACGTGAGGACCCCACAGCGACCACTGCTGGTCTTTCAGATATTCTCTGGAGTAGTTTTTCAAATTAGAATAAATATTGGATGAGATGCATTCATTAGCGACTTATTTAGACTGTAAAAGTTTTATAAATGGCGATAATTACAAATCCCATTCTCTGGGAAAATTCTCTATCGAAATCACAATCTCTAGTAGGTGAGGACTCCAGGGCAACAAAAGCTGATGTTTCAGTAATTCTCTCGAGTGGTTATTCAAAGAAGAGTTAATAGTTGATAAGATACATTCATCAGTGACTTATTATAACTCGGGAATTATAAGAAAATATCGTCTTTTTTGATAACTAATATTTGCGATAGCTTCAAATACCATTCTCTAGGAAAATTCTCTCTTGAATCCACGATATCTATCTTAGAAGGTGAGAATCCCACAGTGACCAAAGCTTGTCTTACAGAAATTGTCTCGAATAGTTTTTCAAAGGAGAATATATCTATTATATAAGATACATTCATTGGCAATTTGCTGAAACTCAAAATGTTACAGAAAATAAGGTCTTTTTTGTAATTGATGTTTGCGACAGCTAAAAACATCATTCTCTAAGAAAAATCCCACTCGTACCCACGATATCTACGATAACAAATGACGAACCCACAGCAGCCAAGATAGGTAATTCAGAAACTCCTTCGAGTTGTATTTTAAAAGTAGAGTAAATAGTTGATAATTTACGTCAAAGATACCCCGAAAAATATGCTTTACTTATTAGTGTAAGGTCTCCCCCTGTTCAAAAATCCACGACTCCCAACAATCTCTCTTTCTATGCAATATCTTTTTTACTTAGCTGAGTCTCCTATGAGGTTTTCTGGTAGACCAGCAAGTCATTTCCAGAAATTTCTAGGAAGCCTCTACTCCAGCATCATGCTGTTCCCTGATTCTTGATAAAAATAATTTCATCCAGCCTGCGATGACGAAGGTTGGCAAGTTGTTCACTGGTCCGGCAAAACCGAAGGTTCGACCTGAATGGAATTTTCGTATCGAATATTTTCACAACCTGAAGTTTCGATGCTAACCTATGCACAAACTCCGGCCATTCAGTTACAAGGCTACACAAAAGCAATGGCGAAGCCAGGTTTTGAATTAGTTTACCGGAGATTTCGGTGCCCTTCCGGGCTGTATGAGTCACACCCAAGGCTACCCTTGGGGTCCCCAGGGTATAGGGGGCCTGGGGATTTTTGATGTTGAAAACATGATTTTTTGAAACTCAAAAATATTATTTTTTTACGAATATTTATTAAAATAAATTATTTTATTTCTTTATTGAGGCCATCTTGCTCTTTTTTGGTGCCTATTTTAGAGGCTCAAGGAGGGGTTGTAACACGGAGACCCCCCGATGTAACCGATGGCTACGCCGCTGCACAAAAGCAAGAGTCACTAATTTCTCAAAAGACTAACTAATTTCTTCAAAGATGACAGAGCTGAAGTAAGTTCACACATGAGCAACAAATGCATTACCTCAGAAAGTAGTAGACCACAGAATTCTGAAAAATAAATCATGATACCTGTTCCAAAATTACGAGCAGAAAAACAATTATCACCACGCTAACATGATTTCTGGGAGGTGTATAAGTATTTAAACGAAAAGAAATAACTCTTTAGTTACGTGATAGGAATCAACACACACAATTTATCTTAGAGTAGTCATTAGTAAAAAGTGTCAGAAAATAAATAAAGCTATCTACACTAACTGGGAGTCATAATTCCAGACTACAAGGCTAAATATGATGTAAGAATTTAACGATCAGAGGGAAGTAAAATAGAAATAAAGGAGTATCCGAATGCAAAAACCGATATTGGCTAAAGATAATTTTACTGGCCATAACTCACAGAAAATATGGATGGGCAGAGACTGATTGCAGCAATTTGTAACAAATTACATGCTAGCACTAACACAAAAGATACTAAAGTACAGATTTAATTTTTAACCAGAAAATTTAAACTAGAATTAGCTGAAATCGGTTCTTATTATAGAAAATTCAATTAAAATATGTTATGTTAATATAAGCATTTCACCAATATCAAGGGACTTCTTTATCGCTGTTTATGAGCATACTATGCCTTGAATATTTATCCAATGACATATTGGTATATTATAATTAAATGGAGCACCGTTTAAATAAGTAGGTCGGTATGGGACAAGAAAATGTAATCTTTACATTCCTTTTCAGAATCAATATATGATGGATATCTAAGGTAAATTCAATTATCTGAACAAATGTATGTGACGTGTTGTAATAAATATACTCTTAATAAATTTTTATAGAACAGGAAAAATATTATACGTAGAAATTTCTTGATATTTATTCAGTATACTTCAATTTTTAAGTATACGCTACCCTTAAATGGCAGTGGATTTGCCAAAAATAGTTTAATATTGGATCTGTTATTTAATACGCATGCAAAATGTCTATTCTATCACGATTTGAAGACAAACATGTTGATAAAACGTCTTTGAAATCTTTCTCTAGCCCCCTCAACAAGGAATATTAGACTTTACAAAGGTACGGACTCAAGAGTTCAATGAAAGAAAGACTGAAAGATAAATTTAATAAATGGGATTTCGCGTCGCCGTATCGCAGCTATCCCAGCGGAAAAGTCTTGGGGTTGGAAGAAGGAATTCCGTGTTTCGATGGCTCCCAAGAACTAGACTGAAAGGTTCAATAACCATAAATTCCGTTGGACCCATTGACTACGGTTAGCTTTGAGGGTGTGAACCGAACGAAAGGTGGGTACGGCTAAGGCTCTCCCTATTCCTCACGGAAGAGACAGCGAATGTGGCTGAAACCCTTCTGGCCGGCCACTTTTCAGTGATAGTGGCACTTTACGAGGATTCCCAAGGGAGGAAATGGAAAGCCATCGCTTTTTTCCTCCATCCCTCACAAGGGAAAGAAATGGATGGAATTAGCAGATAAATGAATCCAAAAAAAAAATAGGAACGCAATTTAGTGAGGTGCGCGGAGAAAAGTTTTCTGATATGTACGCAAATGAAGGTGAGCAAGCAATGTGATCCGAGATGAAAAACGGAAAAAGACTACTGGCCTTCACTCTGCAAGGTCATGCCCTCATTACACTGCAATGTCAGTTTTTATCCAATAAATTGAAATTTTTTCCTAATATACGGGTTATTTTGAACGAAATTTGCATGTACAATTATTGGGAGAGTGTGAATATCTCGAATAAAATATATCAAACAGGTAAATTATGATGCGGACGAGAAGAAATACGTAGGCGTGAAAATATTACCTGATAGGAGAATTGAATTGAGAGCTGCGTTAATCCAATCTTGGGATTGTTGGCCAGTAATGATGATGAAATAGTGATGATCCATAATAAAAAGCGGTGGGCAACTGATCGAACAATCATGGTATCAAATCCCGAATGAAATCTCAAACATAAATCTTTAAAATGCCAGTGACTTCGGGAAATAAACAACACTCCGACCCTGGATGCTGGAACTCCATACGCCTGCAAAATAGTTCTGGTTGAGGTCTACTCTCACCTATCCAAACCAACCTTGTATTATTAACTAAGTGAGTTGTTTGAATAATGAGGAAACATTTCAGCATACGGTAGTCTTTGGAACATGGGAACAAGCATAAATTTGGAATTGTTGAAGCGGTCACTGAATGATAACTTTGATTCCGTATTTATGCAAGGTAATGCTCTTAATAAACTGAAATTTCAATTTTTATTCAATTGAGTGAAATGTGTTTTAGCAATAAACGGGTTATTTTTATACAAAATATGCATATATTAAAAAAGGGAGCGTGATGACTCATTGTAAAAGCGCTACTCATCGAACGGTCCCGGAATCAAATCTAGGATGAGGCGTCAAACATGAATCTTTGAACTGCCAGTTATTCCAGGAGAAACTGCCCCTCTTACTTTGAAAGCTTGAATTCCATACTCTTGCTGCTTAGTACCGGTTGAGGTCTACCCTCACCTGTTCAAACCAACCTTGAATCATTGACTCAGTCAGTTGTTAGATTAATATTAATTATTAGACAAACAGAATGAGCATACGTGTAGTACTATTGAAGCGGTCAGTAAATGATTTTGGCCTGCTGTGGGCTTATTCAGTTCACTCTCGCGGTAGTTGGCTAAGAACGGCTCTCCTCCTTTTCACACTATATGAATGCACTTCATTATAAACTTCGAAGGAGGAATAACAGTGAACTATGTCATATTTTTCATCTATTGTCACACATACAACATCAACAGGCTATGTTAAATATCTATCAAATCAAGAAAGACAAAATCCAGAGGAAACTCATCCCTCAATTTCTCATCTTATTTTCAATTTTTCTCATCTTATTTCTCATCGTAGGGTCGAAAATACTGGCAGTAAGATTGGACTAGATGGGTTTGAAACGAAAAGCGTACCGTAAGTAATACATACTTCGCTCATGCGCACGCTTTCTTTCACTTGAGAAAACCTGTTTACCATGATAAAAATGCATAGTTAAGATGATTCTGACCGGGGAAGAAAATTAATGATAGGGAGTAGTTGAATGAGAAATATACCGGCTGAAATCTTAAGTTTACATCCTATCAAAAAGTGGAAAATGAAAAAGAGATATTCAGAAATGAATATTTTCCACGTCAATAAACAACTTGAAAGCTTTCTGGCGTATCCTCACCTAATACAGTGCGTGACAAGGCATCAAAAGACTCCGGATAATAATAATGAAACGAACTATGAGATATCCAGTCTTGGTCTTATTGATTTTTCACTGGTTTCAAATTTTCCCAGGGGAAACTCAAGTTTCTTGATAAAAGCATGGCTTCACAGTATGCATTCCTCTCTTTCTCTCGCTATGAGTACCTTTCAATATCGTCTTGCATGTGTCACAACTTAGCGCGAGCGAATGAAATCAACCCCGAGTTGCGATTGTTTCCCCACGCCTTTTCGAAGATATTCTAGCGCCCTCAACTCATTTGCCCTCAAACAAACTTCCACGTGCCTTAGTCAAAAAACATTATTCTCCCGAATCACGAGCTGTTCAAGCTCTCAATAAAGCTACCGGATCCTATTTCATTCACTTTTATTCGATCTCATGTTTCCTATTATTCCTCGTACCCATCCATAACTTTAAAAATTCATTGGTTCCTCTTATTTTTAAGATCTAAATCTTAGGGTAGGAATATTTTTTCAAGAGGCGACTCCCACCGGAAGGCAAGTGGGTATATCAATTTTTGTGCCACTCAACTGTGTGAGTACGTGACATTAGCATAATTTATAACATATCAGTATTAAAATACGATTCAGAAGAAATATAAGAAAAATTTTCCAATAGAATAACACGCTCCACTAGAAGCAAAAATGAAGCAATACATTGGGCACGTTCTCCATTTTTTCACTGGCGATTGAGACAAAGAGATAATCAATTTCGCGTTTTGCTAAGCATCGCGACGCCTTTAGAAATTAAGTCAACTACATCACGAGGTCATGCCTAGTGGGTCACTGTCTCTTCACGAATCGTCAAGTTTGTATGGGGGTCTCACGTTCTTCGTTGTTTTATTTACACTCTTTTAAGCGATACCTTCCCGCAATATTGGTTCTTCTTGAAGAATTAAATGAACCAGAAACCATAAACTTGAGGAGATGAAGGAGTTCTGTCAATAATTCTGCTACTGAGTAGCTGAGTGACCAACAATTAACGAAGCAAGAAGGAATTTGTCGGTAGAATAGTCCAAGGGAAGCGGGAATTCTTCAAAACGAGGAGTCTTCCTAGAGCTAAATATAAGCGTTGAAGTTAGGAAGCATTTTATAAAAATATCACGAAAAAATAAAACTTTGCTGTAACAATAATACAATCACCCGCTACAGGTATTGATACACTTTATCATCTTTTAGCGATTGAAACTGTACCGTAAATTTTTCCAAAACCAGTCACGAGTTAATAAATTATTGTGGAACCTTACATACATCCCTGAGAGTTATCTAGTAACTTCTCCAACCATTGAATTTTATCAGGACTTATAGTGGAGCATGCTTCTTCGTGGTAGTGAGGCATGAAAGATGACAGCAGAGAAATCAAGGTTGGAAGCTTTCGAAATGCGGTGTTATAGAAGATTGAAGAAAATCAAATGTATAAATCGTGTGAATAATGCAGCAGGTCTAAGAAAAGAAGGTGAAAAGAGAAATGTTTTGGAAACCTTCAGTGGAACATGAGACTGTTTAGTAGGCCACATCATGAGACAAGTGGTTCTTATGATAATTAGGGTCGACGGACAAGTGGAAGGAAGAACGGCATAGGTGACCACGGGATAGATACATGAAGCAGGTGATGAAGAACGTAAAGAAGAAGGATTACGTAGTAGTTTAAAGATTGGCAGATAATAGAACTGAGGGGAGAGCTGCTTCAAACCAATATTAGTATTAATGACTATTATGATAACGACAACTTTGTGTGTATGTGTTTTATGTGTGTGTGTGTGTTTTATTTCATTTTGAACTTTTGATAAAACAGGCTGAGTGAGGCAGAGTCGCAATTTATCTTTTTATTCCATTCATCAAATATTTGCAAAATTTCAATTTATAGCGACCGTGAACGACCCCATTTACTACGATGAATGGTTTTTCGGTTTAATATTATACGTTAATATAAATACGTAATAATAAACGTTATATATATACCCAAGAGGTTCACGTGAATCAGGGTCGTAGGGTGGAGTGGCGAACTTTACGAGGACGACGACGCATCTCGCCAGACTTTGTGATTGCGTAACCTTAGAGGCTTCAGGAAGAATGAATCGGCAAGCTCAGATCGCACGAGACTGAAGCCCGTACCAAATTATAAGCTAGTGGAGCTCGAGACAAGGTTTCCCCTAGGAGGGTAGGCAAGGAGATCTTCGCTGATGGCCTAGGATGAAGCCTAAATATGGCTCCCTAGGGGAGAAGCTCTGGCGCGACAGTAATGTGCAATATAGACGACGTCGTAAACTACATCGGGCGCCACGGGATGTGAACAGAGCTAGGTATAGCTTCTCTTGATGTAGCTCCTCAACTACTCAGCCATGCATTCACGGAAAACTCATACACCTAAGCACGCTAAGGGCTCTTTGGGGAGGCTCGCATCAGGTAGTCCATTTCTGCTGACGCCGAAGGGATACGGAAAGCCATTAGCTGTTTCAAAATCATTACATGCGGGTTTTCAAGGGTCAATAGCAACATAGCCATTGAACAAAGTACTTTAAATACTTCCTAAGCTTATATAAAGTCGAATATGATATGTGGCACGGTGGAAGTTATCAATATCAGTCAAATAATAAATTGCAATATTTCCACTGAATTTTAGTGGAAATGTTGTAATTTATTCCATGAATTATAAGTATAAATTATATAAATTTGATTTCAGACGCCGGCACTTGGCATAATTCGGGAATGGCTCTGACTTAATCAGAAAAGCACCGTAGCGCCGAAATCAAGAGCCGATGGATATTTTCCTATGAACCTTCTAGAATTAAATGGTGGCAGATGTCACTTCACGGGCTAAGTATGATGGATCGATGACTTACAAATGAGAGATTGGGACACATGAAAGCAATTAATTTTTATTTAACATAATTTGAATTTCTCAAATTCCGTTTTCAAATATTGGGAGAAAAAGGAAATTTGGAGAGTGTATTATTGCCTGCACATATTCTTCGCTGTCAATTCGTAGGATCTGATCAGACATCATCGAGAAATGTAAGGTGATCACAAAACTAATCTATAGAGGGAAAAATAATTTTTATGGAACATTAGTATTGCTTGGGCAATGTACGTCGACATTTAACGAGATAAAACATGGTTCTTAGGACATAATTCAAGTGATGTGGTTTCAATACCGTTTGGGGCTACAACGGCTTCTTAAATATATCCATCACAGTAACCAGATTTTAAACATCACTGGGAGTATATTCAGCGTTACGTTAGACTTAGTCAAAGTAAATGGATATTTAGGTAGAGAAACTTATCAAATCCCCTCCTTGGAGACCAGTGTTTGGCAGAGAAGATGACAGTAACCCGCCGTCGCGACCTAAAATTATGAGTTGCCATTAGCATAAAAATAACTCATGAAATATTTACATTATGGCTATCGTTAAGAGATGTTTTAAGCCAGTATCCTGTTCATACTGTGTACTGAAATTTATATCCCTATACAGCTGAAAACATGGTCGAGGAGACGAGTGGTTAATGGAAAGAAAAATTAGTTAAAATTAAAATGGCGTCAAAGAGGGATTTATTAGAAAAGAAGAATATGTTCATTCAGAAACCTAACTGAAAGAATAAGCAGGGATGAAAGGTAGTACTTACATTTAGAATACGGCAATGGGACCAGAAAAAAATTATCACTACCAGGAAATATATTAGATCAGTTACGGAAAAAAAAGAAGTCACTACAAATTTTTGATAAATAAAAACATCGGTTACCATTAAAGACGGAGGCAATGACGTGATGCAGGTGCGTATGTGGCAGGGATAAGCCGGTGAAATATCAATAAGGCAAAGTTGCATCACTCACATTACTTTGTACGTCTAAGAAGACACAAATACGTTAGAAAATGATAAATAATATCAGAAAAAGGTTGAGGGATAAAGCAACAAAAACATTTGATTTGAATTAACTAAAAATTTCTATAATAGCATATTCCGCAAAATTAAAGGGAGATAGTTCAATGATATCCCAAACCAGGGAGAGATTTCAGCGATGATGCTATAGCAGCCAATCAAAACAATCATAGCAGAGAAATGTTTAAATTTAATTAAAAGGTAAAGCCAAGTTGACGAAATTTTTATCCAAATATTTCACATAATTCAAAATTAATGCGAATGAATACAGAACTTATGGGATGTTCGCATATGTAATTACTGTAAAAGAGAACCACAGGAAGTCATTTTTTTAAATGGAATAAAATAGGTGATCATAAGACTTTTAGCATTTACGGAGAATAGGACACACAAAGACGTAAGAGTATGAAAATAGAGAAGGTAGCTTACTTATCATCCCTGTAAATGTATCCATTTTTTATCAAATAGATTCCGTATTTACGTCTTTTGCAAACTCCAGTTAAATTTCCTTATTTTTGAATTTTATTTCGCAAAACACATGCGCACTCTTACTTTGCATATAAATTTATTTTCAGCTCTCCTCTGTTGTTCTAAAACTTTTTCTCTCAGTTTTAATCCGTTCAGCACACAGTTCTAGCCCTCCCTTGCCAAGGCAAATATAAGATTGCACTTTCCTATTTTCCTGCTCCCGGTGAGTTTCAGGGAATTGCCCCGTGTAAGCTCTT
The DNA here is from genome assembly GCF_921293095.1 of Ischnura elegans. Classification (NCBI taxonomy): domain Eukaryota; kingdom Metazoa; phylum Arthropoda; class Insecta; order Odonata; family Coenagrionidae; genus Ischnura; species Ischnura elegans. The sequence continues at coordinate 82,198,467 of NC_060254.1, read as the reverse complement.
CTAATCCCATAAGGCAAGTGCTAAAAATTTTCGTCCGACGACCTCACCTGAGCTAAGCCAAAAAAAGTTTTTCTTTTAAAAATTACGAAATGATGTGAAAATCAAACAAGTTCTTGAAAGAAAATGCAGTTAGAAAACATGCTACGGCAGTAAGTTGGATGAAACTTTACCGCAGTAAAATTTAACGCAGGTTCTCGACGTTTCAAGAATTTTCATGCGACGGCAATTTATGTTTCACTCTCTTTTAAATCACAGAAGAATGCAACAAAATAACTACCTATTTATAATAATCTTATTACTATATATAAATCTATTTCAATATATAGCTTGGTATAACTTCCTTGAATCATTTCTAATTTAAGGCAACCGAAGACCTCAAAGTTTTAAACGTAGTGCCGTTGAGAGCGAGCAAATTTTGAAAACATGTTTTCAGAATAAAAATTACGTATTTAGGACATTCATGTAATATCTCGGTGAAATGAAATTAAAAAAAAATTATGAGTTACCATAGAGTATCGTTCTTCTTCTTGCTTGGTCATGTGAGCACTGTTCTCTATGAAAGGTATGTGCTGATCTTCTGTTATGAAACACTGGCAGAGCAATTAACATTCAATGCCAAATAATACGATTGATCCATATGTTTGTGGAATTCACAATCGCGGTTTACAAATCCTTCTCAATCATAATGATGCGGTCAGGGTAAATAACCAGAAGAAATACTGCTCCTAATTGGGTGATAATGCGGATATTTATTTTTTTAAACGAAAAATTGTGCCCCTTAAAAACCGCTCCACCACATACCACGACTGTTACAGAAAGCTTTTGGCATACCTTTCTTTTTCTAAGTGGGAAATGCGTATTCACGAAGGTTAGCATCATCTTATAAATTTAATTCGTTCTCTCGGTTTTTCTCTTGATAGCTTCAATTTCTGGAATACATTACAACCTTTTTCGTTACCCAAATATACTTAGCCGATTTAACGAAGAGGTTTTGCTGTCCCTACGGTCATATGCGTGCAGGAAAATATTTCAAAATATGGAAACAGTTGAGAAGAAAAATCAAAAAAGCAGTGTCACTCCAATATGAAAAACTAAAGAGTCGAAAACTAATGCCGAATGCTAAAAGAATCAATGCCTTATCATCTAAAAAGAGAAAAACGCGTAAAAAAAAGAAGTGTTCCAAACCTTGTTAACTATCTGTCAACCAGTGCGGAAACCAAAAACACGCTTCCTAAAGAGTTATTCAATGAAAGGTGATCAAAATTTTCCAAGGATCTTCTTGAAATTAGTTGAAACAACAATGAAAACATAACTCCATTGTGTCGATCGCCCTTGCAGAAACGCATAACTAGATGCAACCTGTGTGCATTCCAAAACCTAATCTCTAATGAAACTAAGCATGAATCCTCCACACACTTTGCTGTAGCTACCTAATCTAACTAACCATTCCACCCTGGGATAGAGGAGAGGAATTCGAATTTACACTTGTGTAGTGTGTACCAAGATTCATCTATATCCACATATTACCCCCCAAGTCGCCTTTATAGGCGTGTGGCGGGGGATGGAAGCTCACCATCTGTAAACAAAGAAAAGGGAAAAGCGCATGCGCAGCTTTTATTAAAATAGTTCAAGGGGAAAATGAATTCCCATATCTTTGCGTTCAGAGAAGGCCTGGAAATATAGTGGGATTCTAATATCGATGGCTCTAACAACACGTATAAAAAAAACAACTTTTCAGGAGAGCAAACAAACGATTAAATTGTTCTACTTGTACGCTAACATGAAAAACAAAAAAATTCATAAAACTGAGAAAGAAGCATGAATTTGTTGTTTTTGCTTGAATTTTATTTTTTAATGTCATTACACTTTGTTCAAGATGCCTATGTCAAGACGGCCAAATTTTGAGACACGTGCTCTTAGAACTTACCCATCGATATGATATTCTTCGTGTCACTTTGAAAGATATCTAACCTAATCTGCTCAATAAAATCGACGGATTTTGGCGTGACTTGGCGAAACGATGAGATGTTTATACAGGGTGTCCCATTTATCTTGAACACCCGAAATAACTTTTTGTCCAGATGCAAATTCAAAAATGTGTCATGTACTGTATTGTACAGTACTGTGGTACAGGAGAGTCCACGTGACTTTTGTGTTATATTTTGACTTGGTTGTTATTTGTTTACAGCTAACTCCAGTAAGTTGACGAGTTTCTTATGCTTTTCTGACGTTGCGTTTGTGTTAATGGTCCACTTTGCTGCATTTCTGAATAAGTCTTTTGGAGAGGAAATGAATTGCCGAATAAAAATTATAGGGTGCCATTTAAAAATGACATAGCACTGTTCATATCTTTGTAAATAAAAAAGCTACAAGGAAAGCAATCATGCTGATTAATGTCCCCCTGACGGCTAATGAACATTTAATTGACAAATTTTTGAATTTGCATCTGGACAAAAAGTTATTACAGGTGGTCAAGATAAATGGGACACCCTGTATGCGGTGAAACAAAAACACGGTACTGTTCCACAAAGGTTTACTTGCTGTCGACCAGTTCCGAAGGCTACAGCGCCAATATCAAGACAAACAGAGGGAGCAATTACAATGTCGAGCCAACAGCCGACAACAGTAAGAGGGGGAAGACCAGATGATGGAAGTGGGGGGGGGGGTCGGATTAGAGGGAGGCTCAAAACATATAAGTATGAAATCTGGAGTGGGAGAAGCGGATAGAAGGTCAGGTGGTGATGAGGTTATTAGGGGGGGAGGGATGATTGGCAAGGAAGAAGTCAGATCGACTGTTTTAAAAGAAAAATGCTTACTGATAATGACGCTATTACCGTAGAAACTAGTCGAAGGCAAAAAAAAGTTTGTGGAATAGGATTGAGTTTTTGTTTCACCATACTCAAGGAACATACCAAGGAACAGTACGAAAGATTCATCAATTATCTCATCCGGCTTCATCTAATTTTCCTTTTCTTTACAGGTACTGGGTGACATTTTCCATGTAATTCATTGTATTTGTATACTCAGGTTTACATTAGCTTTCTCAGTAGGTTTTCGCAGGTTTTTCACGCCCCCCTTCTTGTGTGGGCGTTTTCCTGCAGTGGGTTTTTTCCAATAAGGACGACAGTCAATATCCTTAGGTTTTTCCCACGTTCACTAACATCTTTTTACACTTGGTCAATAGTAACTTTGTTAAATTATAATGCTAATTGTTGATTGAAAATGGAACTTCTACTTATTCTTATGTAATTTCTCTGAATTTAATATCATGAGCAACTAGACAATGTATTCAACTGCATATATTTAATGTTTGACGAGGGGTTAGATGGAAGATGGGACTTTCTAGTCCCAATCTCGCCCAATAAAGACGTATTATTATTATTATTACTCATCTTCTCACGCCTAGCGCGTAAAGTCTGAGTCTATAGCGGCTCCCAACCTAATTCATTTTACAACTTTACTACGCTTTCTGCACGAACATAGCAGTTTTGGCAAATCGCACATCTTTCCTTTGTATTTTCATAAGTTCACGGATTAGGTCTTTCTCCGCCGGATCGGATATGCTCGCTGTATATTAAAAATGGAAGCAAAATTTTAAATTTTTATCCAAAAATCTTCCCACAGTACGCTAGAAGAATCGAAGCTTCATGGATTTACCTTAATTGCGGGTTCATTGAGGGTTGCAGCTTCTACCGTATAATTTCGCAATCAACGTGTTTCTGTCACTACTTAAGGTGAATATCAGTAAAATAACCAAGGCATTAAAGACATAAATTAACATTATAGACATAAATAAACACATCAAATCATATCATTAGGCCTGTTACGTGGATAAAGAAATTTATTTGAAAATTTTGTTTATATTTTGGCAGTTATTGTAAAAATATCATTAGAAAAAAGTGCGTACAAATTCTAGATGCTACGCGAATATGGGTAAAGTTAAGACAAAATTACTTCGCCCACTCTGCCTTGAGTAGAACGTATGACCGAAGGCTACACTAAAATCTAATCTCTAATTAATCTTGGCTACAATCGAATTCCACCGCCAACTTCGCTACGAGTACCCAATCCACCTAATCAGGGTCCTCTCATCTACGGAGTGCGCGAGGAATTTAAGCTTGCCTGGACTGCATTGGGGAGAACCTGCAGTTTCCAAGACATAATTCTGCAGCGTCTAGGAGTGAGTGTGGGTTTTCTTTGGGATGATATCGAATTCCACAAGATTGACTATAGAGCTTCATTAAAAAAATGTAAAATGACTTTATACAATTAAGACATTTGAAAGCTCGATAACTGACGTAGAAAATACGATTATTTTCTTTGCGCGCCATGAAAATCTTGAAAACCAGCGTCCAGTAGAGTAAATTTCGTATCATGAATAAGTTTTGGGTGTTAATATTTCATGTAACCCTGGAAACACTAACAAGGCACACTCCAAAACCTAATATCTGGTAAATTGAGACCAGGATCAAAGTCAACTTTAGGCTTTATAGCAGCTATTTCAACTAATCACTGCCTTCTCAGCGATGAAGTATGAGATAGATATGAGTCAATGGTGACCATCGTGGCTCATTTCCAGTATGTCATTTTGCAGCATCATTGCGCAAATTAAATAAAGGCTATCTTTATTCATAAATAAAAATAAATAAAAATGTATATTTTTTATAAAAGGAGAGACAATCTTTAAAACAATATTTAAATTTGAAGCTTATAAATCCATATTTGCCTTGTCTATTAACATTATCTTTCATAAGGGCTTTTTGACCCGTTCAAAAGAACCAACTCTCAAAACAAGTATCTTTAAAACAATGGAAACCACGGCGTTAAGCTGGAGGGCAATTCTACTATGGCCTTCCCATACCATAAACTTAATCTCAAATGTCTTATATGAAATCGAAGTTCAATGCAGACGATTTTGAGCTATCGTGCGACTACTCAGGCGCATTATCCAGTAGAGAGTACTCCAGCTTCTGGGAGCAAACGTGAGTTTTCTCTCACTTACATTTAAAGAGCAGGAAAATATTTTTCGATGACACTGTTGATAAAAGTTTATTCGCGTAAAGATTTTAAATAATATCTGCTTGCAACTAGAATTACTAAGTATGATATGAGTTTTCTTCCATTCTATTTCCTTGCAACTTATGTAACATGGTAATTTATGAAGAGTCGCTAGATTTCAACAAAATTAGAGATATCAAAGGAATATTTAAATTAAATCCAAGAATTACTAACAAGACGTGGTTAGAAGCCTGAATTCTGGAAACTTTCAATCGTATGGCACTTCATGTGTACCTACAACCTTTCACTAAACACCAACATTATATCATCGACGCTTGTCTCAAGCATCCGAGAGAGAAATAATCCCTAAGGCTAGTATTCTGCAATGAACTCCAGCTTCATGGAATAAACATAAGTTTTCTTCCGATCATTTCAAAATAAAATCTCTATCTGATGCGGGTGAGCAACTAATTCCAATAATTAAACTAGCCAACAAATTTAAGAAGAAATGAATGTATAGCAGTCAATATCTGAAAGTGTTGAATTGCCATCAATCTACTTCCTATGAAACATAATCCAGTAGTGCTAATAGAGACCGCCCAAATGTATTATTTCAAATTATTATTAGCTGGAATCTAAATCAATGATCTTAAACTTCTTAGAGGAAAGAATTTGGAAAATCAAGGAAACCACAATAAGAAGAATACATTACCCTCATACTTAAACGTATCCTTATAATTCTGATAAAGAACACTCGAAACTCTTATCTCTAATTAATCTCCGCACAAATCAATGGCCGCAACATACTTTGGTAGTACCCAATTCACCTAATCACCATCTTACTCAGCGATGAAGAAGGAATTTGAGTTTGCGGATTACGGTTACAATTACAGTTTCCGGCGCGGCGTAATTTTGCAGCCTCTCCGGAGCGAGGGGCGCGGGTCTCGCCTTTCGCTTGTTCGTCGCATGCTCATCCCCCAGGGGGCGCGCGCAGCGGCTGAGAAGACGATTGCCATCTTCTTCGTCGTGGGCATGGGAGGCCGACCTCCTCCGGGCGATCGCTTGCTCCGCCGTAGTTTCGCCGACGACGAAACTTCTCCCGGAGATAGTGAAACTTTCGGGAAACCCTGGTTGCCTTTGGGCACTTATCGCATCAAACTTTAAAACTCGCGATTTTTGTGATATGAATTTAATCTCGGTACCCGGTGACTCTCCGGATAATGACTGAGGTCGTGCGACGATTCGCCGCTCGTGATTAATTCCGAGGGATAAGAGCTCCCAAGTTTATCTTTGGGTGGAGAGGCGTCTCCCCTCCAACCGCGGGAGTTTAAAAGCCTCCGGAAACTTTCTCTCGTGCGAAACCTCATCTCTGCCTCGAATCTTTCACTTTACACCAAAAATAAATGCATGGACATTTGTCTGAGGGATTTGGAAGGAAATGCGGGGAAGGGAGTTAGTTACTTTATTTGACAAGGTCGTACAACCGTTTAGGCGAGCATCTGAATTTGATTTTTTTTAATCTTTGCTATTATTTATAATTAAATATATACAAGAAATTCTTATTTCCACATATATTAATATATAGCTCCGATACATACCATAGTATGATATTCTAAGATAAGTGATTTTCAAGGAATTTCATTCTCAATTTCACCTAAAAAAATGACATGGGTTGAAACAATGATAGGTAATGGAGTTGTATATATATAATGGTGGAAAATTACCATTTGTTCTTTTTTATCATTGATATATGGACATATTTTAACATGGATATATCGCATTTCCACCGTATTAAGTGTGAAACTCATCACTTCTTTGCATTTTTTGATGTGAGATTGTGGTGTAAATTTTATTGAAAAAAGTATAATATATGGATCATATCACATTTATAAATGTAGTAAAAATACATATCAGATGCTTCCACTTAAATAAATAACATTGCTACAAAATGGAATAATTTTCCGTGCGTGGCCTGTGCAGCAAAAGTATTTCCTGCCAGGAAATCCCATCTCGACTTTCAATCGATCGCTTTACTCTATAACTATGTGCAATAAAATTTTCTGGGAGATCGCTTCAATCTGTAGCCAAATGCTTTATCCAGTTTTCCATCATTAAAAATTATAAGTGTGAGTTAAAGTTGAATGTCGTCGCAAAATCTCTTGTAATGGTAATTTGAATGAAAATAATGAACAGTACGAGGAAACTACCTTCACCATTCTCTGGCTTTCCATAATAAGGGTTGATCTCAAAGTAATATCTTAATAAATCTATTTAGATTTAAAATTTTCAACTTACTTTGATTTTTACCGAGGCACAATGAAATTTTAATTTTCGGTAAATTTTCAACAGCTTCCTTCAATGAAATCGCCTCATTCTATATTTAATGAAAAGAAAAGATTTACGCTAGCTATTTTTACGTCACTGAATAAATATCAAATTTCACATATATTTAAAAAGTCCATCTCTACTGCCTACGGTTATATCAGCAAAAATATAGGTGGCTTTCATGACAAAACATAGCTACAGTTCAGCTGGTATTGAGTTTAATTTGTAGAGAAGAAAACTAAGATACTTTATATGATATTTTTATGAGGTATCTGTTAAGGAAAATATTTCAGTTCTAGTGTTCCTGAGAATTGAGTTTGTGCATGAAGAAATTATAATCTGCATCCAGCGGTAATTTAAGAGTGTTTTCCAGGAAGATTTCTTCATAAAAAGCTTTTAGGCTATTTTGGACCAATATGAGCAGACACGAGTAGTTATGGAAGTTTCATACAACAATTATTACAACAAAATGGGGATATAAACCCTTTATATCACCCATCGGCTGTGCAAATCAAATTTAGCATGTTGCAGGAATGCTAATATTTTTTCTATATACTCAAAGATCACATCTCTGGAACATAAGACTGCGGTACAGAAATAGTAATTTTATCGTGAGCTCAATTGGAATTACGTCGAAGAGGCTGAAAATAATGATGCAATCAGAGTTTGCCGTACATTATTCAATGGATAATTGTTTGACAGTCAAGAACATATAAAAATGGGAACAGAGAACTTCACAACTTCCTTTATTCCATGTCTATCAAATGCTAAGTTAGACGACAGTGTTAACGAATAGCTAAATTTAAAAATTCCATAAGTTTTGCGTGACCAAAACGTATTGCAGATATTTATCCGAGAATACCCAGCGATGACATGCTAACAACTATCAAATAGACAGCTTACTTCTAATGGCTAATATAACCGGATACTACAGTCAATATTGGCTATCAGGCAGTTTTTAAGAGGAGAATGAAGGATTAAATTCCTTCTTCAAGTTTATACTATACGCACAGAATGTCAGAAGAAAAATTGGAATTTCCTTGGGTTATCAACAAGCCATAGCAACTTTATAGATCGAACGCGCAGAATTTACCTAATATTGAATGTAATTCAAACTGGCTTGAAGTTTAACTTCCTGTTCAGCTTAAGGCTATTCCACCATGCGTAAGTACTAGGGATCTAAAATTAGACTTTTACGCGAGTGAGAGCTTCTTTGAGTCTACTTGAGTCGTACAAGATTCTTCCAATATTTTCGAAGTAGCCCAGTCAAAATAGACAATGACCCTTGCATTAATTTCCAGCAAGCTGAATACTAACAGGAACGTTTGTAATACCACTCTCATGGAATCCTGAAAAGTCCCCATCGATCGCGAGTGTGAAAAATATTTTATTCAAGGTCAAAGGTCACAAAAATGTTTTTTTTTTGCATTTTTTGGCCAAGTTAGACAAATTAGGTTGGGAGTTTCCAGAAACTTGTAGGGTACGTGCAAAGCTCTTGATTACTTGGACAATCGACAACCGATATCTTCGAAAGTGATATGGAGAGCATCACCTAAGCATCAGTTCACATTTCCAATGCCGATAGATACGATAAAATAAGAGGATTACATGGCCGAAAGGATGAGTACAGAAATTTATTTTTTCTCCTACCGATAAAGGATTTAAATAAGAACTAGGCCGAACTCAGGCCACCATATCCGTCTCAATGCATACTTGATATTTTATGCTCCATTTCTCCAAGCTTTCATTTAACAGGATTAACCGTTGGTGTCCTAACTTCACCTGCTATATGCCTATTTTACGTTTGCATAATACCCTACAATCCACCTATAGGGCCTTTTGCATGAGGTGATCAATCACCAACATACAGCATACCGCAACATGCATAATGCACTAGGCCGGCAATTATTTTTTTCAAAATGGTCCAATTTAAAAATTCGTGCTCTCAAAATGTGCAACACGGTGAGAAAAAAATATCATAAAAAGTTACAAGTTCATGCGACATTTGGTAGCCATTATAGAAAAGAAATGCTCAATTGGCCGTATAATACTCCCTGCTCGTCCACCTTGCAAGTCAGAAATGTTACTGCGTTGGTTTACGGGAAGGGGGAGAAATTCCTCGCAGGGACCAAACACCAGCCTCTGAACCTGAAAGCCCAAAACACACACACTCACACATTCACTCACACAAACATACACAACAAGATCCTTTGCGGGGGATGTAGGAACCTCCAATAAGGATTCTCGCTCCACAAAAACCGGGAATCTTCACAGGGTGGGCCTGTTAAAGATAGACAGTGATTTGTGGAAACACATGCACTCATTGAGCAGTCACTCACACATTTACTCACCTGTAGATGGCTTCAATGTTCCGGGAGAAAAATTTGCTCCAAGAGAGCGTTGTCGGGGATCGGCAAGGGGACGAGGAAAACACACGTAAACGTATTTCGGCTACTAAGTAGCCCTCTTCAGCGTACTGAAGGAAGAACCAAATGCACTTACAACATGAGGCTGAAAGTACCTGAAACAGCTCGACGTAGAAGCTCAACCCCCATTTTTTGCATTTGGTAGCCGTGACAGAGGCGACTATGGGGCCCTAATATAGTTATTTTGAATTTTGAGTTTTTCGACCCAGATAAAACGTTTTCTTAGACAAACATGACATTTTATTGAGTCCTCTGAGACAAATATTTCAACCGTTTCGTCGTATCTCGATTCCTTCACGTCGAAACGCTGCCTCAAAGGTGCCCGCCGCACTCCCCCTGTCTCCCTTCCGCCAGGCGCGCCGCGCGTCTCTCGATCTCGCATCCGACTATCCGACATCGCACGAACCCGAAACTTTTTTATTATTTTTTCCCACCATTTCGCAAATTTTGGGACCACGAATTTTTAAATCGCGTTATTTTGAAAAAAATAAGCGCCGGCCTAATATCACACGGTCATAAAATACTACGCATGATACCAAAAAATACGCGCACATTCAGGAAAAGGTCAAACATGTCAACTGTTAGTAATTCCTGTAAGAAATCCATTCAAGATTAGGACAACGAAAAAATTAAAAACATGGAATGAGTCGACCGAGCGAGTGACGCCATCAATCTTAACAATCAAGACACCGTTGCCATCCTTAATGGTATGAGGAAAGAATGACATTTTAAATTTCTCCATTGTGCAGTCTATTTCCAATGTTTTCTACCTGTGATCACGTCTACCACGGCAGGGGAGAGTACGAACTGCACGTTCCACGTTTTTTTAGGCGGATTGCGGGGAAATAATAGGAATGCTAAAACGAATATCCATGCTAAAATTTGATGTCAACGGGTATAATAAGGATACTAATTAAACTAACTTGGAATGTTTTAAAATGCTAATTTACTCGCTCATTATTTTTCGATCTAATAGATCCAGTGGCGGAAGCAATGGAGCACCGTAGCATACTGAATAGAATGATGTTCTATGGGAAGATTCCACGCGACCCAGAAAGCACAAATTGGAAGGGTGGCGGTTGGTGAATCCGAGTGGGCAAATATGGCGGTGCAGCTAATTATCGTCAGCGCCATTTGGCAAATATTTGGAGTGAACGGCGGTGGAACGCGGAGAGAACGCTTTATGTGCAGATAGTGAGAGTTGGGAGGGCCCTGATAAGATTGACTGCGCTCTATGTGATTAAAGGCTAACTACCTAGATTTAAAACCGCTAACTCTTTTATAGGACATGAAACAGCCGTGATTTATGCTTCTTAAAGAAACCTACTCAGAATGCGATGCCAGTTGAAGGGAAATAGATGACGGATTTCGAAGATACAGGCTATTGCAAGCATTTATAAGATTTATATGTAATCACATTGCATACTCAACATTTTTATATTGCAAAATTTACACTATGTGGTAGTTTGGTTATCGAATACCAACCTAGTGACAAGATTTTATTACTATAATCCATTTTTATAGGCTACATATGTGGGTATTTACATTGATGCATCATATATGAATAAATATAATGTAAAATGTTCTTTATACCAATAAGTAACTTCGTTGTCTTAATAAATATTGTAGATATCCAATATTACGTGCTATGTTCAATTAAAGAAATTATTACGGGCGTTATGGATGCGATGATTTTACGAGGACATTAACTATTCATTAGACGGATAGATTTAGCAGAAAATGACCCAAGTACTTGAGTTCAAAAATTAATAGTCAAAGAGTTAACTATCAAAGATCCCCATTCAAGTTGAATAATGAGCAAAATATTCTAATATGGAATGGATAAAGAGAAATTATGCTCACATATGGATAAATACTACACAACAATGGTTGTAAAAGGTAAAATTCTGCTGCTTAGGTGCCTAAACTATAGGCTAAGAGAAAATAATGATCGTGAATCCTTTGAAACACATAACAGAATATGATGTTGGTTATTCAGTGGAGAGGTTTACGGAATATACAGTACACACTGCATATGCATCACATGCAACCTATCTGCCAAATGTTCATCACATCGCGAAATCCTGTACAAAGACGATTTTGGTACAATACTAAATCTTACCTTTAATGGAAAATAGATGAATGGAAGGACCTAGGAATACATAAAATAAGTAATTTTTCGGTGGTTGAAGTTTAAGTACAGGATTTTCACGAAATCAATAGTACAAAAATAACAATTCGCTGTCACAAAGACTATATCCATCATCCGAGGAGGGCTTCAGAAGAAACGTAGCCTAATAGAAGAAGTACTAAAGTACTATAAATGCCAGAATAATTAATTATAAGGCACTGAAAATAAGAAGTCTCGACCAAAGTCTTGATAATATTAAAATTGAAAATGAACAGTATGCTGAGCTCCTTCAAGGAAAAACCTAAAATGATTTTGAGGAGTTGTCAGTGCTATGCATAAGGTTTTGAAATGAGTGACCTCATTTTTTAAATTAATCCCAAGATGCCTTGCGATACAAACAAGAGGAAATGAGCTTTTACGTTCTTGCCGAAATCAGACAGCATTTCAATGCTCCCTTTTTAAAATCTGTATCCAGGAAAACTACATTTATTTTAGTTTCCTGTACTACAGATTTCACGCAAAAATAATTACCTATTTAAGAGTAACGCATGATATGTTTTGTTCACCATTTTGAGAGCTTCGAGGATATCTATTAACTGCAGGATTAAGTCATCATTTTCAAACCATTCTGGTACATGATTTAGTCAAACATTGGATTAAAAAGTAAATAGGTCCACCCCTATTTCTTATTAAGTAGCAGATATCCAACCGTATCAATTCACGCAATGAGGAATTGGTGACTGCCAGGTTAGATTTATTGTGAAACATGGAGATATTTTCGGAGTATGAGACTAAGGACTCTATAATATACTAGTATATTCTTAGATTAGCGTAAAAATGTATCAATTTTTTAACATTTCAAGTAAACAAATAAAGTCTACGTACAGTAGTGCATCTTAATCAGCGCAGAATTTTCCGTTGCTAAGCATCACTTGAAATATGCAACAATTTCAAAATTAGACGCCACTAGCCAAGCTTAAGCCTTTTACTAGCATTATGAACCCAGGAAAATTCAAGGCGTCAACTAATGCAGCGGAAACGCGAGAGATAATTAAATCATTACGCTGGAGGAATAAAGAGAATCTATTGTATACGCTTTTCTGTCATGGCTGGCACATTGTCACTGAAAGACTACAAAGTAGTTACTTTTTTTCCATTCCCCGACGAGGGATGTAAGCCCTAGGAGGCCCAAACCGCATTTTAGACTAAAATTCATTTTATAATGGTTTTTTAGAATATATGCAGAACATAGAAGGTTGAAGAAGAGTAAATTACAAGAAAAAAGAATGACCAAAACATCAGCTGGTAGGAGAATGGAGGCCAACTGGCCATTGAGTTACAGATCAGAGTAAAACGTATAAAATTCATCAATATTAATGAACCATTATGAAATTAATACTAAATTATAATTCTACATAATAATTATATGTCAAATTCTTGTAAAAGACTGAGAACAGGGGTGAAATAATGAGAAAAGTTGTGAATTTTCTTTTAAATAGTTAAGGGAAATATCTCTAGCTCTTTAAGGATTTGATATGGAAAGTGAAAGGGATATGAAAACACAAATGATAAAATACGTCTGACGCTTCCTAAATTCTCCCAGTAAAAGGCTTTTCCACTCACTATCCTCGATTTCGTAATCGTATTTTAATTTATACTGCCACGACCTTAATTACAGCATCAATGCGTAATGTAATTCCTGATAAAATTAATCTTCTATTATTGCAGAAAATTTCTCGGAACCTTTTCCCTATTTGACGACAGAATAGACATTACTTTTTTCGCTAAGTGTAAAACCATGTATCTCTACAGTAAAACTCCTGATAACCTCAATACACTTTTATGTTTCTCCAGAACATTATTCAAATGAATTCGTAGGAATAGGTAGGCGAATTTGACAATATGATAAATATATAGAGAAGTCCTGCTTGTACTACTATAGGGGGCTTTCCATAGAAACAAATCTAAATCCTATATGTCACTGTTTGTATCTCGAGAACCAAATTTTCTTCCATTCATTCGAGAGAATATTAGTTTTGGAAGTCTACACCAATACAGAGTTTCTCCACAGATAAAATTTAGCTTAGCTGGGATTTGAACCCAGTTCTCAGAATTTTCATACGGGTAGGTTAACAAGCTATACCACTACGCCATCATCTTTCAAAGTGAAATTCTTCGGATATCCGGGTTTTAATCCCTGCAGAGCCTGAATGTTTTTCAATGTATTTTCTCTTGTGCGCGTCACTACATAAAAAATATTAAACCATACAGTGCTTTTATCTCTGAGAGTGATTTTAAACAAACAAATCTCGACATGGAATGATATTGCCATTGCATATTCTCCTTTCTACCTATTGAAAGCTAAATTGAATCCTTGATAAAATATTTTCTTATTCCCCTACCATAAGACCATGTTTTTGATACTATATGAGAAATCTTAGTTAGAATTTTCAGTCGTTTCTCGCTTTCGAGATACGGCTACGTTCCGGTGTAAGAATTAAGCAAAATTCTCACAGTCAAAACTTAGTGACCCAGCTGGATTTTTATGAATACTACTACTTTATTAGCATTCAAGACATTGAAACATTATAATATATATGCGTGCAAAAAAATTAAATTTAAACATGATAGACAAAAATATCTTGCTGCAATCTAAATAAATTTTTATTTAGCTAATTCAATTAAAAAAACAATTACTGCAATCTCGTTTCACTGTTGTCTATTTTAGATTAAATTTTATATGGCTGTGTTTTCTCTTAGCGAATCTGTTTTCTTTCCAAAGATGGGTTCCAGAATTGGAAACCCACCAACATATGAAGATATTTTACCAGTTACTTTTGACAGGTTTCAACAGTCTGTATACTATAGTCACATTCACCCATATCTAAATAGAGGGGGATCTATGTTGATACGTAGATGTTTGCGGGGATATGATGCGATAGAGTATGGCTTTGAGATTGAACGGGGATGGAAACGTCTTCACTAATGGCCGGTCACTATGTTCTCACCGCAGCAACCAAAAACTCCGTATTAATACTATGCTGCATTATTCAATCTGGGAGCACATAATGTGAAACGAGATTATGCTGACCTGTTTTCTACTATTTCAAATCACTAATGTACAAATATTTAAAGTATTCTATTAAATTTACACTGTATTTAGGATAATTAACCAGTATATTTTATTTTGCTGCAGTCAAATTTAGGGGTGATTATTGGTTAACAGATTCACAGTTAACAGTTTAGGGGTGGAAGTAATTTTCGTGATATTAGATATTTAACTATGACCTGCCAATCAGTTATTTAAGTCACGTTATAAAGAAATTCAAACTTTACGGGAGTGATACAAATACCCATAAATAATGTTCAATTCCTGTTAAATTGACTTGAGATATTTAATAAACGCTGGAAAATTTAGACAATATTTTCATCGAAACGAAACGACTTTTTTTTAAACATCGGCCAACATTTCTGAATTTTATTACCCTGACCTATATTCCAAGACTATATTAATTATTATGTAAATTGAGGTCATGATAAAGAAATCGATTGGACAATATTTTCTGTATGAGTTTTACAGGTTTAAGGAGTTCATTAGCATGAAATTTCACATTCCATCATATGCATGGATAGCCGAATGTGCTGGAGTATAGATATTTAAAGGTATTTGATGAAAATAATGGCAAAGTTTCGCTATAATATAAATTTGAAATTAAAAGGATCAATGGTAGAGGTAACTTTCTCCTTAAAAAAATTTCTGTCGTGGTTTTCCTTGCTAAAATTTATTTCACAAATCAAACATAATACCATATATTTCATTTGCAAAATATCACATAATATTTAGGGTTTTTAATTTAAAATGAACAACAGTTTTGTGGTTCTTTTTCTCACGATTTTTACTCTTTATTTCTTCATTAAAATTTAAGGCAGAAGCACACAGGAAAACCTTATTTTTCAATAAACTCTAGGAAAATGTTTTTCACTTAAAACCACTAAAAATGTGAACGAATGACTAATCTTTGGTAATATTATTCCACACGTTGTATTTTTAGGGCTTATATTCCGTGCCTAGACCATCTTCAAATCATGCTTTCGAAAACATTGGCTATGGATGTAATCTCCACAAACATTGTCAGCGTTTCCCTCCTTAATATTGACATGTCTGGATAGCTTAAACGCCCTCTGTCACTTTCACTCATACGTAAATAGAGCTCGAACTATGTTTCAGGGCAAATGTTTGCACTTATGTGCTCTGATGGAAATATGGCTTTGAGATTAAAGGGAGGGTTGGGGGAGATAGACAGACGTCCCTTTAACCCACACTGAAAGCCGATCAATTACAGCTAAGGTCTAAGTGTTGCAGCCTAACCTTCAACTCTGCAACCCCCTCGCCTTCCAGCCAATTATTCTATCATCAGAGCATCAACTGGTAAACATTATACCGTTGACCTTAATCATATCACTCCATCGAGTCTCCATTTTTAAAGTGCTTTAAAACCTACTATGCCTCCATATTCGGGTTTCTTCAACAATATCTTAGAAGCCATTTTCTATCAAGGAATTTCGCTAAGTTATTACATTACGGGCCCTATTTTATAGAAACCTATCCCGTTCATCAAGCCATTTTCGTCATCTTATATTTTTTACGTCATCTTTCTTATATTTAAGAGAATTTAAATTCAAGTTCGCTATGATGTGTGATTACACGTTTTCAATTTTCAAAATAAGGATTAAAGCAAAGCCTGAAAAATATTGATACCTAAAAAATACTTCGACTATTCACTTTCACTTCTGTTTCTCGATGGTGAATATATCTGACCAAGACAGATATCATACAATAGTAATATTGGAAAATTACCAAAAGATTATTATGTAAATTGTACCAAATATAGCGAGCAAATAATAATTTGATAAATTTAACGATTTACACCCTCTATCGCTATTTATTAAGTCTAAGTGGAGCTAAATTTTGGAATGATTGCAGAGATGTGCTTCACTAGAGTATGGCTTGGAGACTAGAAGAGTCTCATCCTTTGGTCAGTTATTTTCTCATAATTTTAAAGTGAAAAAATGCCAAAGTTGCCACGCACTTTTGATGAGTTAGTGACGTCATTTCAGGCTTCATGAGTTCAGGTAAATCCACTACCATGAGGTACTCAATGATAACAAGCAAATCATTTGATTCAGACACTTATTAACTCACTATTAAGAGTGATATCCAGGTTAACATTTAACATGAAAGGATGCATTGCATTTCTTACATTGTTAAGTGGTATTTTTGTGACAATGGACACAACAGGTTTGCTTGCCTTGCTTTACAATCGTATGATTCATGGCGTAATGACGTGAGTCAAGGTTACTTGAATGTTCTTCATGGATGGTCGCCCTTTCCTACCAGGTTCAGCAGTATTACCATTTGTCTCTATATAGTGACAAGCCCCACGACGACGAAATTAAAGAAGATACATTTGCTTCACCTCGTTTATTTTATGCAATTGCCGAGCATTATGTAAAGTCAGCTCAAAGCAGAATAACAGAGGGCACGAGTACCGTTTCTTTCCACGGATTGATGCTCGATACTTTATTGAGGCTCATTAACTCGCTCAGAGAAACCCGACCCTTTGCATCAAATAATCGCCAGGGTGGTGATTAAAAGAAACTAACAAACTGACACGGTTACGCGAAACCACGGAGTTGCGTAGAAGTGGTGAGACGCTTGACACAAGTCAGTGACGTCGTTAACGTTATCTGCGAAAGGGTTAAGCCCGCCAATTTTTCATCTCGAATAACTCGAGAAGTAGGCGACAGAGGCGGTAAAAATACTTTTTTTCCAAACACCAAAATAGGGTAGTTTCCTTCATCAAAGATAACGAAATGCATTGATTGCTATTCGTTACCCAACATTAGGGTTTTCATAATATACAAATTATTTGGTTTTAGAAATCCCAGTTTAGACGAATGGCAGTGGTCAATTTTAACCTCATTTGAAAAAGGCCAGATTGGTGCCCATGCGATTCCACTCCACGTGACGTCACAGGGACCTACTTTCTACACGAGAGGATAGGAGCTTTACATCGTCTGAGATTACCAATGAATGTATGAGTACCAGAGTTCAGGGAAACATCTCTTAATAATCACTTATTAAAATTGTCTAAGGTTGGAAAGTTTCCTTCGTTTGGTAAGGTAGTAATAATCCATATTTAAGCCAAGTGCTACCTACTAGCAGCCTGCGTCGTATCAGCGCTCAAGCCTCGCCTCAAGGTCACCTCACAGGGAGGCAGCGGGAACCAGAAATACGTCACACGGACTTTTCCCATCATTGCTACTTAGCCGTCGCGTTTTCGCGCGCTTGAAAATTTTCACTTTTCGTTTGATCGCGAAAAATAGATTCGTCATTATAAAATCTTAGAGCGTGAAATGCATACTCCAGGAGTAATAGTATTTCGATTTAGGCAATAAAAATATGATAGGAAACCACCCTATTATCGATGACTGCTAACTTTCGGGTTCTCCAGCCGCGTCTATCGTTTATGGTTGACAACAGTTTCGGAAGCCATCCTGCTTTCGTCTTCAGGTCGAAGGTGAGAAGTTTTCAATTTCAATTCAATTCAAAAATTGTTTATTCCACGAGCAGATACATAGAAATTTAACAAAACAACTATAACAATAACAATAGCTCGTGGAGCTGGTGTAGGCTTGCGCCTCTTCAGCATTACTGGGGATTTTCACTGGTACGGGAGTGGTGTCGGCCCGGCATTCGCCATAAGGAGGTGGGAAACCCGTAAAACCACCGTCAGACCACCACGGTTCGCAATAAAATATATATAATAAACTCAACAAAATAGTTACCCACGTGCCAAAGTAGATTACGGTGGTAACTTAACGATAAATATACTCTGAATAATAAATAAATGGGCAACACATAATAAATAAATAAATAAATTAACGTTTTCATTTTTTGCTAACTTATATAGCACTGGCCGATCTCCCTCTGTGCACTGATTGGTCAGCACTCTCTTCCAAACGTTGCTGATTGGGTAGCCATCGTCCCTGTTAATATTTTGTGTTTTGTGAATTTCCAAGGCATTCCCTGATTTGCCTTGGGTAGTAGCGACTCTCTTTTGCCACTATCTTCGCTTTTTCGAACTCAATTTTATGGCCCGCCTCACTCCAAACATGCTCTGCAATGGAAACCTACTCACGAATTTCTCCCTATTATCGACAGAAAACAGTGGTGAACGAGCCTATTCTTTCGCACCAATGATTCGTTCAAAGATCATCAAAGGGGAAACGTAATTCGGCCGACTTTTACCGCTCTTAATCATAAAAATCTCATATTTAACAATATTTCAACTGTCATACATGTTGAATGCCACGTTTTTAGAGCTTGAGTAAGCTATTTATTCAACCTTTATGAGTTTCAGAGAATACGTTCGGTTCCCAGATCAAAATAATGCTTAGGAATAGAAATTGTAAAAGATATACTATCGCGACAATACATTTCTTAGAAATCGGAATTGCCTTCCAATACTTGAATCCATAATACAAAGAAATTTTGCCCAGAGAACTCCAAAACTGCTATTTACGCATCACATTCCCTCTTGGTAATATATTGGTATTTCATATATTAGCTCTGAAAAATGTTGATATTTTACAAATTAAATAGTTTTTATTGGAAAGGTCTCTTGCGTTTGCTGTCGGTCTCATTGATATCCAAGCAATGCTCGATCTATGCTGCAAAACAAATCCTTGAGGACATGAAGTCCACTATGCGATATAACTTAAAAATTGAAGAGGTATTGAAATAACAGAATTTATTTTCCCAACACTGAAGTCTAGTCACCTAAGGTGGCTAAAATCTCCTAGTAATCCAATTTAAATTTCTCCTAACTTTTTGCCATTTTTGATAGTCATGCAATTAAATCACAAAAATTTGCTTTCGAGGAACGTAGTAACGTTGAAATTCAACGATTGACTCTCTACTTAACACCTCGGCCAGGTTTTCATTGTTATCACTTTAATAATTATTGTAACCCTTCACCATAAATGTAGGAATAATTTCATAATGAAATATGTTATCAAAGAATTTGAGATTTGCAGCTATTTATAAAGAACGAGAAGAATACAGCCATAAAAATAGAAGCAAAAAGTTTAACTTTGGTCATTTAATTATATTCCTGTTGGTGTAAGGATAATAAATAAATTCCTGCGAAAACATCGTGAGTTATTCCGGAAAGTTAACTGCATTTGTACACTTTACAAAACGCTGGCGACATTTTCTTGAAGTTTGACAGGAATAAGGGGTTTTTAACACCCTCTCTCCAATAATCACTCAAGTGTAAATAGAGCTCGATTTATAGTGCAGAACAAATGTTTGCAGAGATGCGGTTGGATAGAATATGGCATTGAAATAAAAAGGGGGCTTTCAAGGAATAGACACAACCCTTTTCCCTACGCTGGAAGCCCATCACCTACGGCGGCGCCGCTCTCACTGCTGCGGACAAACGTTCACCCCCCTCCCTCTAGCCAAACCGCAAACGACCCCTCCCCTCCATTCCCACCCCTTTCCTTTCACCTTTCATTCATTCCCGAATTCATAACATTCATGTTTCCGCCCCACCATGTTTTCCTCGCCTGCCCCCCAACGCTTTTCGCCTTGGGGAAACCCGCGGAAAAACGTAACGGGGGGGACGAAATGTAAATTTAAACAAGAGAGGAGAGAAAACGGGGGCGGGAGGGGGGGAAAGGAGAGGGAGGGAGAAGATCGCCGAACAAAAGGTCGAAAAACAAAAGCGAAACAGATAGCGAAACTTTCTCGCTTCCTTTAACCACCGGGAGTCCGAAGTGGGAAAGGAGAGTGTAGAGTGTGTGAGGGAGGGAGAGGTTTGTGAAGAGGGGAACGATTCTCATCTTGAGGTAAAAGCCCGACTCCTCTGTCTCTTTCTCTCCCCTCGGCCCACTTCGTGAATTATGCACGCTCAGGGTGGGACTCCCCCGGCCTCCTCCTCTACACCCCCAAGGGGGGAGTGGGTGGGGAGAGCTGAGAGAGGCTCTTTGGGGGGGGGGGGGAGGGTGTTTGAGGGGTGTTTTTGGTGGGGGCCAGTCGAAGGGGATGGAGAAGAGCGGTGGCGATTAAAATTGCACGCCGTACTCTTGGTTCGCGCGCCGTTGTGTGAGAGAGAGAGAGAGGAAGAAAAAAAGGCGCGACTCCGCTTTAAAAACCGACACGCCATATCGCCTTCATCATATCTCCGCGCGCGAGAGCTGCAGAAGGGAAAAAAAAGGGGAGTTGCCCTTAATTTTAACCCCCTCTCCCTCCCCCCCCAACCTTTGGTCTTTCCAGAAAAACATCACAGTTCTCATGAATTTCGTGTCCCTCTTCCCCTTTTTTTATTATTCCCCGAGATGCCCCCTTTGCGAATGATTTACAAGGACTCGCAAATGCCCAATGATGCGGGACAACTGTGTAACGGTGCGTGGAGGGAGGGAGGCTGTGTGCCTGCCGTGTGCATTGGGGATGGTCGAAATTTATCGGAAACGGGAACGGGAGAGAATAACAAAAAAGAAAAGGCCGCAACAATCTGGTGGCTCATCAGTCAATTTCATGAACAATTTTGGAAAAGAAAAATGAAGAAAAATAGCAGGTCAAACGAGTACATTTGCGAGAAAATCTGTTGGAAATGAGTAACCATTTGAGGAATACTCACGAAATCTTCTTTTTGGAGAAAAATTTAATACCTGGCACTTTGATAGATGGTATGGTATTTGGAGGAGGCGACCGACATCTGAGGTCATTTGCGCCATGAGGGTAGGGTGTGGAAGGAAGGGTGGAGAGAAACCCGGCGCGGGCGTCGGCGTTAGCCTGCTCTTAACGAAAGGCGCCAAGGGGACCACGGCTTAACGTCCCATCCGACGGACGGAGCATTGCGCTTGAAATGCCCTCCACACAACATTCAAGCAGGGATCGGGCAGTCTCTGAAAATTCTCTACCACTGCCGGGATTTGAACCCGAGCCCGCCGGGTGGGAAGCCAACACTCTAGCCACCACACCAACCCGATCCCCCCCACTGTAATAGAATCGTGGTATATGATTTATAGGTGGAATATGTGGGACTGTTTACATGGAACAATAATTCACATTTTCAAAATGTTCTTCTTTTTAATTTAATTATGAATCCCTTTCACCAAGTTACGCCTCAAACAATCAATTTTCAAAATGATAAAGATATGCCAAAGTGGAGTAAGACTTTAATGGTTGTATTTCTCCCGGAGATGCTTCGTACAAAAAGACGATATCAAATTTTGTGCAGCTTTTACAACAAATGCAATGGATAACCCTCTTTTTTGGCATATCTAACATTGATGATTAGCTGTTCGCTGAATGAAATTTTATCGCAGCATTTCTATGAGACCTTATTATTCATTCCAAGAAGTCTCCTACGGATCGATTCTTCTCATGACGAGTGTTGAAGTTTCCGGGGTTACAAGGGATTTCCTTTGACGATAGGCCTGACCAATGTGTACTTCACATCGATATGCATGCAGCTTTGCATTTTTATTAAAAAAATTTACTTTTCCCTTCTTTAGAGCCTTATTTTTCTAATTATTAGAATGTACCTCTGCAAAATTAAACTGTGAGCGATGGTATGGCTTATTGACAACACATAGAAATACATACATTTATTGTTGATAACAGTGAATCACGTACAACACAATGACAATTATCCCTGATAGCATTATTTCTTTCTACATTCAGGAGGCATACTACTCACTTCATTTGCATACGTTGAAATGCCGCACCGCAAGAGCGTCCATTTTGCAGTTAAAATTAACCAAGATTTTCATTGCTAGTCACAGAACTCGTGTCACCTTGACCTCTCGGTACTATCAAAATAGCTTCTTCACTGCATCATTATTTACCGCAATTATTATTTTCGCTAAAATAACACATTATGAAACCTCATTTCCCCGATCATGGAGGGTATTACTTTTCAGTCAAGGGTAAAAATGAATCTGCGCCTTCGTGATAGAAATATAGCTTATTTGCACCTAAAATTAAGTACATAGTCAATGCTTTAGTATATATTGAGGTGATGTATTGTGTCCGCTATAAGGTTAAATTTAAGAAAGTTTTTAATGCAAGTATCATTCTTCCTTCTACCTTGACCTACTAATACTATGAAAATTATTCCTGTACAGCACAATTTTGGACCAGGGTAAAGTTTTAGAAAAAAAAGCATTTCATTGTGAAAGATACCTCATTTTCTTAATATTGTAAGCCATTACTACTCATCCTGGAGTAAAAAAAAATATTTCTGAATTCCCCAGGCAAAACACAGAATTATTTTTGCCTCATGGGAAGTTCAAAGTAGTTGTTGTTGGTAAATATGTACCCCCTATATTTTGATTTCCACGATGATTTTCCATTGGCTTATACCGTTTCTAGCTCCCCGAATTTCCTCGCACAATCCCACGGAGTTTTCCCCAATTATAATTGCACGCGCCATTCCGGCAACCTGACACGTAAGGCGAGAGTTCCGCCGATCCCGAAAGAGGGTCGATATATCAACTTGGCTGGATGCTTTGCATTCAAAACGATGGCGGAGCAATTTAAAGATCAAAGCCGCACCCTTAAAGGTTATGCAAGCTCCTCTTCGCACCCCCACTCAAGAAGGGATTCAGCGAAGTCTTGTCAAGGCTTTACCGAGCGAAGCCCTAGCCATTAGCGTGAAATTGTCAACCGGAATAACTCAAGCGCAAAACGTAGGTACTAGGACTTTTTTCCACGATTCTTTGTGGGAAGAATAGCAGTCAAAGAGCAAGTACGTGAGAATTACAGCGTAGGATTTCTGGTAGATCCACCAAGGCTACACGACCAAAACAAATACTTTTCTATATGATTTTTAACGAAACTTCTACTTCACTTTTATCTCAAGGCTATTATTAATGTAGTAATAATAATAAATCTATGTGAATTCACATTTGTAAGGAAACAACACTTCCTTCGATATTAAGAAAGAAACTTGGTGAACCAGTACGCATCCAATTTTAGAATTTTTTCGACTTAATTGAGTCCTATTTTGGGCTATTTACGATCAATTATAGTACCACATTAAATGTATTCTTTTAACTAATAACACATTGTATACATAATGGTGAAGCACCTTCGTTTTACAAAACACACTCTCTCATTTAATAAATTAATGTCACGTTTTTGTAAAAGTAAAATAATTGAACGGGTGAGAAGCCAAGGGGTACAAGTGATTTTTTAAACAGTGTTAGGTACAGGAAGTGATATAAGAAATACACAAAAACTTGGTGGCCAGGAGGTTAGTCCCTGTTCTATGTGACATCAAGTAGTCATCAAATGCAATGCATATAGTTGGTCTCGTTTGTTTTCTTTACCTAATTTCTGTACCTAACTCTGTTTAGAAAAAATATCACTTGTATCAATTTTGCACAACACCCTCTCACGTCTAGTAAGTTCTATCTCCCTTTTATTAATGCATACAAAATAATACCCTGACAAATGCATACCAAGCCATTAAAGTCCACACTAATAAATAGATTAAAATTCGGATTCCATAAAATAGTCCTCATGTGGTGTAACTTTTTTAAAAATGATGGAAAGCGTAAAACAAATGTGAATACTTTTCAATTCTCCCGAAGATCCCAAATACTTCGCTTTTAGAGGAATCCAGCTAAGGTCATTAGTATAAAAAGATTCATTCAAGGAACGTGCAAATGGAATAAGTTTCATCCAGCACATGTGGCTTACTACCGTTAACTCTTAAGATAAACCGCAAATTTTAGAGCCAAGCTTCATTTTTAATGAATACATATTCTTACTAACGTTAACTTTATAACCTTTGGAAGCATGCACCGTAGAAGAAACAACACGGATCACGAAAAGGGAGATTAGACTTAACCTTAACTCTTATAGCGTTAAAAATTCATTTAAAATCTCCTTTGACCTACAAGCATTTGACACCGCTCTTTGACCGGCCTTAGTCAATGCATATTTAACATCTCTGGGAAATTAATCCCACTCAAGAGACCAACTCTTGCCAGTCAAAAAGATCCAAGCAGGAAACATGCCCCACCCCATAAAGGCCACTCGAGTCGGATCAAAGGCTTCCGTAGCATTTCAGTTAAAGTTCAAATGAGCACAGCAATTCATTCACGCCTTGTGTCTGTTAATGGGAAATCGGACCCGTGACTGCAGGCAACCGCGGTCGAAAAACTACCAATGGTCACGAATTCGCTGGCGGAAATCCATCAGGGACGCTGGTCACGAGCGAGGAGTGCAGGACATCACGCCATTGCCCCACTGGTCGTTCACGGGGGAGGGGAAAAAACTTCCTATCCAGAGCACACCAATAGATACAGTCTCCCTATTAATGTAGTATCCCACTCAGGGTTTGGAGGGAAGCCCACAGAGGGCCGACAGTAATAGGTTACAGTCACGCAGAGGTTTAGGGGAAATTGTTCCCTCGCCATGGTCTGGCTTACCATGCACGCGATGACACTCAAAGGAATGTTCATGAAAAGGATAGCGAGTACGTATCTACTGCTGATCACGGACAAGCCTTGCGAAGAAACACTCTGATGCGTAATGACACAGGCCACTAACGCCGAGATGAAAAAGGCCAAATCCGCCTAGGAAACTCTCTCCTTGAAATTGTGAAGTTATTAAGTTACGTTTCTGTTATGGTATTCTTTAGTAATCTTTGAACAAATTTTATAATACAACAACTTGATTCTTCAGAATTATCCGCAGGGATATAATAGGGTGGTTTCCAATTATTTTTTATTGCCTAAATCAAAAGATTATTACTCCTGGAGAACGCATTTCACGCTCTTAGATTTTCGAATGATATCTATTTTTCGCGATTAAACGAAAAGTGAAAACTTTCAAGCGCGCGAAAACGCGACGGCTAAGTAGGAATGATGGGAAAAGTCCGTGTGACGTATTTCTGGTTCCCGCTGCCTCCCTGTGAGGTGACCTTGAGGCGAGGCTTGAGCGCTGATACGACGCAGGCTGCTAGTAGGTAGCACTTGGCTTAAATATGGATTATTACTACCTTACCAAACGATGGAAACTTTCCGACCTTAGACAATTTTAATAAGTGATTATTAAGAGATGTTTCCCTGAACTCTGTGACTCATGCATGCATTGGTAATCTCAGACGATGTAAAACTCCTATCCTCTCGTGTAGAAACTAGGTCCCTGTGACGTCACGTGGAATGGAATCGTATGGGTGCCCATCTAGCCTTTTTCAAATGAGGTTAAAATTTACCATTGCCATTCGTCTAAACTGGGATTTCTAAAACCAAATAATTTGTATATTATGAAAACCCTAATGGTGGGTAACGAATAGCAATCAATGCATTTCGTTGATGAAGGAAACTACCCTATTACACAGAGTGGTAACGAGGTCAGAATCTTAATTTGTTCAATTTCTACGAGATACAAACCTTGCCTTTGATAGAAATGGTGGATCTTCCTGGCAAACATATGAATAACCGTCACAATGCCATTTCCTGCTTACTTTTATGATACTTTATGTAATTCACAGACAGTGGGCGTCCATATTGAATTTTTGTTTCGCCTCCATCTCTTCCTACTAGTTGGCTTGTTTGAATCGGTCTCAAAAATATACTAATGAGTGGATAAAGTTATTGTAAGCTTCAAAAAATACTTGTGACAATTCGATACCAAAACGGAGTGCATGTTTTCTTTAAGAGACTCGTATGCTAAGAATAGCAAGTCCGATTTTTCGCATTTTAATTCTATCTAGAATTAATTCTATCTATCTTTCGCATTTTAATCATATACAGCGGGAAAATGTAACGTGTAACAGCTTATGACAATCGCACACAACCATGCCCTGGATAGGCACAATCTACCCTTCGGTATGTCAGGCAAGGACTTTACCTCGCCACTATGGCTTAGTTGGGCGGCATAAGGTTAACATAAACGTACATTTCAAGGGGATCCATCACTCCTCCTCGACTGTTCATTTATCGCAAAGGATCGATCGTTGAAACTCAGGCTATGATATTAAATTTTACAGCGTATAGAAATATATAATATTATATTTATGACCTTTTAACATTCATTTACATCCAATCATAACGTACAAAGCCATTAGCTGAAGTAAAAAAGATATTAGGCACCCTAGAATAGCACTCATTTGGTGGATTTGCTATCCAATACATACGGCAGCATAAGAAAATAAAAACATGCAAGCATCAAGACAAGATAATGAACAGAAAAGTGTTCATTATTACAAAAATATCAAAGTGAGTACACAATTACATCAAAAACACTTTCAAAATTCTCCAGCAAAAACAGGCAGGATCTCAATTTGCCGACGAAACTGGATTCATAGGAAATTCCTCTTATTTTTTTTGTTGGGATTTTAGGTAAATTTTAGGAGCATTATACTGTCATGAGTATATAAAGACTTCAACATTAATTTTTTGCCGTTTTCCTGTATCTTGAATTGAAACAATTTACCTCAGCATCTTCACAAATGTCATTCTTTTACATTTGAGATATAAGATGATATTTACAAGTTCTACTATTTATCCCCTAAAACTGTCAAGATGTTAGCCAAAGTTTTAATTGGACAATACACTTAAGAAAAAGAAAATATATCCAACAAGTCGAGCATGAATTCCTCTTGAAGGTGGATCTGTGTCACTGCTTAAGTGTGATACGATTCAAATCTTCCAAAAGCAGGATTACCTCTCTCGAGAGCTCCTACTAGTTTCCCATTAAATTCGGGAGATCGTCGTTGGCAACGGAGTATCTAAACAGTCGCAATACATCAGAGTCCTCAAAAAAATCAATCATTAAGAATACTTCGTGAAGCTTCGTTTTCAGAAATATTAAGTCTCCTGGAGTTTCGAACGCCTTCTCAGAGCCACTAACCCGGCATACATTTGAGTTCTCATAATTTTAAAAATCAAGCAATCGCTATTGCTTTCAATAGCAATTTAGAACCAAAAATGCTTAAAGATTTTCAAAATTACTGTGTATCTCCTCTTTTTGGTGTACATAGCTTAAACTTGCACAGCGGCTGAATTTCTAATAACATTTCAAATATTCAGAGCATATTCATACTATTATTAGAAGTCTGAAGTCTTGAATTTAGATGAAAATTGTATTAATATGTTCAGACGTATCTGTTTCTCTCCATGTTCTTCTAGCATTGCTGTGGCACAAAAATATGCCCCTCCAAGAAAGCTGCAGTCGAATGAAAAATATTTTTTGGACTTTTTTTACCTCCCCACATCTGCTACCTACGCATAGAAACGGGAGCGTTTCCCCAACGCCTCTTATGGCATATTTTTCCCTTTCTTACTGGATCCGTTGGCATTGTTTCACTCCCATATGCAACTGTTTCCGAAATCATATATATTTTGCTAGTTTTCCTTAAGAAGTAGCTCATGTGCATCATATCGGGCCAAAAAATGATTTTTTTTAATCAAAGTTGTTATTTTAAGAGAAATTTTATTGCCGAAACCAGGGTTTCACATCCAATTTTTTCCTAAAATGTATAATATCTCTCATTGTCCTAGGATCTGCAAAAATTCAGGCAGAATTTGGGGACTAATACCTGTGGAAAGGAATCACTACCATTAAGCCCATTTTTTTTTCAAATTATATTTACGAAGGTAGCAGTTTATATAAAGAATTTTATGGTTTTACGATAAGTGAGAATGATAAGAAATGTCGAGTATAAGCAACCATGGGCGTACCCAGCGAGGGGCAGGAGGGGGCAACTTCCCCCCCCCTCTAGACCCTAAAATTGCAAATGTCTTTAAGGAAAATAATATTTTTTCAAGCAAATAATTTAAAAAAACTAATAAAGAGCTGTTACAGTTTCCTTAAAATCTTGGTTTCATTCAGCTTTTCAATGCTTAAATCTTACCCATAACTTGAACAACCATGGTTTGTCCCCCACCCTCTAGTTTTGATCCTGGGTACTCTATTGTAAGCAACCCGTATACCACTCCTAATATCGTCTGAGTTTTCGCAAAATTTTAAACTTTAGGGTATGGGTGGCCGTGGATAATATTATCAGATTTTGGAAAAAACTTGCATGTGAGACCCTCGTCGTGGACTAAGATATCTTCCCCATATAGAGCAACTTTAATCCCGAAAAAATCTAATTTTGGGCATCTCTAACGTACGTACATAGTTTTTAAACGACACCCATAACGCTCTATTGTCACATGATCATAAGCATTATATTATGCATGTGTTCACCAGTCTATCAGTATTTTATTTAAATATTTTCTTTTGAGAAAAATATATCATTCATCACACTCAACAAAAGCCGCAAGATATTATTTCCAAAAAAGTTTTGATGACGCTTGTTTGAAATAACTCTCATGCATCACCATACAGTTATTAATATGTTTCCATAGCAACTACTGTCCTTGCAATGGATTAATACATAAAAGAAATTTCATAAGTCACGCTTCATCACATCTACCTTTTGATAACCTTAATTACTGACTGCTGCCGCTTAATTCGTTATAATATACCATCATTATCTCGCTACATGGATAAGCCGATTTTCACACGCATCCGCGTAAATTGCTAAATTACATAAATATTTTTAATAACACTAAATTATGACCTTAAATGGAATTAATTAATCATTGGCATTGCTCTCAAGGTGGAATTCGTAGAATACTATAAATTAATATTTAATATTTTGCAGCCAATTTTCACAATTTTTTCCATTCACGCTGATTCGAAAACAAAAGCAAAGCTTGGTAGTCACGGAAATTTGCAAATGAGTTCATAAGCTTGCCGTTAACCGCACGTGAGGACGCATGAAAAAAACACCTATATGCATAAAGCCAGTTTTATTCTCATTATAGATGAGCTGACCTTTTCGCTGCTTTCCAAAACTGCACGAGCAGAAATTCAATTATGGCTCGCAGCTTTTTTTAAATTCATTCCAAACTCGAAAAATTGAACGAATGCTCTAATGTTTGAGAAGCTATTCATAATGTTTATTTGAAATTTCTCTTATTAATGAAAAAATTATAATTTCACAATGGTGCGTCCGATTTTTTCCACATAGTAACGACATCGAGATATAATGCTTGACGCAAAATATATCAAGCAATATTTTACGGAAAGAAAACAGCTGATAAAATAACAAACAAATACGCAATGGTTGCCGGAAAAATCTGAAAACTTACAGAATGAAATAACTGCACTTGTGAAAATGGCATCATACAAGGAATCAATACCAGCATAAATGAGGAACTACGGGCTTCATGCGCTGGAAGGAAAGGATTCGTGAAGGAAAGGATTGTATTGTCTAGAATTTTCCAAATACATGTAGTGGTCACCTCAACAACAAGTAAAAGGCAATTTAAAGATGATCATGGAGGTTGTAATTATTTGGAGGCGCTGGTTCCGAGTTTTTGGCGTGGTCAAAGATCCGCCATCTTAGTTTGACAATTTTTGGACTTCCTCTCCGACTGTTAGTTTGAGGTCACTAGGTTTTGTTCTAAAAATGAACTGAATTTTAAGTGAAACATCGTCGTTAATGAAAAAGTGGACATCGTCGTAAATCGTTAGCATTTCGGTGATTGCCGTAGAATTTTTCTCATCATTCGCGATACTTCTATTAATGTATAAACTCTGTCTGTTAGCCGATTTACTGGTGGAGATATACTTGAAAATATTCTTTATTAATGTATCTGTTAATTTCCGTTGGCTATAATAAAATTCAATACCTGTATAGGTGCCGGTAAATGGCAAGTTTACTCTCGTAAAATTTTATTTTTAGCCGAGGTGGTTGTAGAGCGTAACCGTGGTGAGTGATAATAATTTTCCCTGGGAAAAGTAATTTGAGTAATATCTTCGCGAAGCCTACAAATGAAGTAAGAAAAAAAGATTTTATATTGTGCGCTCCATAATTTATTATAATGTATTAACGAGTTATGACCAAATATTTCACCAAACATAAGCATTGACCCTTATGGGATTGTCAATGTTTCGGTCAAAGTGGGCGTGGCTTGTCCTACCCAGGCTCCCCCATTCCGGCCACACTTCGCTCCACGCTCGAAAACAATGGTGCTCCCTCTAGATACAGTAGATTCCGGTTAATTGGGACTTATCGGGATTTGTGCACTTTGCCCCAATTAAGCGGCTGCCCCAATCAGGCGTAGGTACTATCCTGTATATGGGCATAAACAAACGTTGAAATGGTAGAAAGAAGATGAAAGAATGTTTATAATGCAACATAAGTTTATTAAACGATTAATTTGACTAATAAATCAGCGAGTTTAGTTATTTTATTAACATTTTTAAGAATTATAACATTTTTGTTAAAAATATTTTTTACAGCCTCGGGCGACGCTGAATGAATATATTTTACTAAGTCCTATCCTCTTGCGGATAGTATAACAAGAGCTTACAAAATAGGGCAAAAATAGGAAAATTTGTGAAAAATAAGAGTAAATCAAAGGAGGAAAATAAAGAAATAGTATTCTGAAAAGAAAAAAATTTAATTTCGTCGCTAGTACTGTCTATGTCGCCGACTCATGGCCCAATACAGCGGCACGCTGTCCCAATTAAGCGGAGAGTACTCAGGGTTTCCTCTATCGGGTTCTGTTCTTCAAGATCTCCCCCAATTAAGCGGCTGCCCCAAGTAACCGGTGGACCAATTGAACGGAATCTACTGTATTTACAACTTCCTTGAAGATTAATGATACTAAACATTTCGAGATCGCGCCACTGTCTACCACTAGTTCTTCCAGATTCGTCAAAAATGATAGAAGCACACTTAGACCTTAATATAATATTATAATTATTTTTTGGATGAAGAAGTTACTTTTTATTTGCATTAAATGATTAAATGAATTTAAAAATACTATACAAACCAAAATGAATGACCTGCGCTAATGCTAAAGGCAACAAATATGGCTACTTGAAGTTTAACCATAATTCCTTACACGGATTGATAAAATAAAGCGAAGGATATTTCAGGGTAGTAGAACAAGTAGCATCTTTTCGCGCAAAGAAAAGAAAACAGGCACAGTTATATGAGAATTCTAAAAGGGAATTATGATGCTACTTATTTGAAATTCCTATCTTTTCAAGCCTTTACTCCATTTTTTTGTAATCTAATTATCCATTTCGATATGCCATAATTTAGGACATATTGTCTCAGTAAAGCATCTAGTTCCAGAAGACTTTAATGGCACTTTTTTTAGCTCTGTCAAAACATTAATTTTAATCTGTATTAGCACATTGAAATTGTTATTCAAAGTTTTTCACAAATTGCAACAAATTTCATGTAAGAATGCCGTTTAATGAATACATTATTTCCTTTCGAGTAGCTCTACAAATACTACCTATGAATGTAGACGGTTTCATGCCGAGGCATCGTCACTGTTGTCATCATCATCATCATCATGATTGAACAATCTTAAGATTGGTTTGACGCAGCTCTCCATTTCTCTCTCGTATCCGCTAACCTTTTTATAGAGACGCATTTCTTCTCTTTTCCATCCTGTATAACCTGCCTTATGAAACTCATTCGGAGTCGTCCCTTGCCCTTTTTCCCTTCCACTTGTCCTTCAACGATAGCCTTCATCAGGCCTTCATCGTGCCTCAAAATGTGGCCAACTAAGTTGTCATATGTTGATGGAGACTTTCGCGGGGTGGTGCAGCATGCGTAGCAAGGTTTTCGGGTTGACCTCCGCGTCGTTTCATCTTCATGACGACAGTTTCGCCGGCATTGCAGCTGGCGTCTTCAGGTTCGAAGTGTTTGATGCAGGATTTTGCCCGTCTTACATAGGCCTTGCTTTGGGCTAGGTGCGTTCTGATTGGTCCGTTTGGTTAAGAGTCTTCCAGGTGTTTGAGAGCGAATAGCTGTCCTCCCTGTTGAAAGTGGATGTTTTCGCTATTTCGATAGCCTCTCGTATGAGTCGTGCCCATGAATACTCAAAGCGGAATATACGAAGTTAAGTGCTCTTGCGGAGACTCATACATTGGCCAAACATCAAGAGCCATGAAATGCAGAATGCAAGAACACCTAAGGGCCACCAAAAATAGACAGTTTCGGTTATCCGCCATCGCCGAGCACGTATGGGAAGGACCAACACACAATGTGGACATTAAAAATGCAAAAATCATCGCTAGAGAAAAGCATTACTTTCCCCAACTCATACGAGAGGCTATCGAAATAGCGACAACATCCACTTTCAACAGGGAGGGCAGCTATTCGCTCTCAAACACCTGGAAGAGACTCTTACCCAAACGGACCAATTAGAATGTACCTGGCCCAAACCAAGGCCTATATAAGACGGGCAAAAACCTGCATCAAACACTTCGAGCCTGAAGACGCCACTGCAACGCCGGCGAAACTCCCGTCATGAAGATGAAACGACGCGGAGGTCAACCCGAAAACCTTCCTACGTAAGTTGTCACGTCTTCTGCTTAAGGTTTTTGGAGACTTCTCTTTTCTCCCACTCTTCTTGGCACTTCCTAGTAACTTACACGGTCAATTCTTACACGGTCAAATTTTATCTTCATCATTCCTCGGTAGCTCCACATTTCGAATGCTACCCTGCTGTCAGCGTACGGAAACTCTGTGATGGGAATCCAGGATTCCAGCCACCACACTAACCGCGTTGAACAGTCGGTCTGAGGGTGTGAACAGAAACGATTACGAGGATGAAAGCCAAGAGCATAAGTTTCCCTTGCAGTCAAGTCACTAGGTTCAACGCCCTAAAAACTACCACCATTTACCACACCATCTCGTGGACAGAAGACGAAATAGTTCTACGCGAGTTCACTTCAAACGAGGCCATTGCCGTCGGTGCAACTGCTTCCCTAGGAGATCTCTAGGAGAGCTTTCCTAGACGAATTTGCTCTATCTAGGAATGCATATTTATTTTACTCAAAAATGTTACTCCGAAATGAAAAAAAAATATGGATGAATTACAATTGGGTTAACCAAAAATTGAGACTTCCTTGTCTAATTCTTCATATCCAGTACGCAATTCAGGTTAAATTATGGCAAATAAGCATCTATATACAGAAGAATTTACATGCAGCATTTTTTCGTAGCATTCTTGGAATAAAAATGAAATATAAATATACCGGGGACATATATTGGGTTAAGAAAATTATTGAATCGTAACCAATAACACAAGACTCAGCAGAAGCCATAGCGTACATTGCCAATTGTGCGCGAATATTAATCGTATCGAAGTGAGCATTTATGCAACCATAATTAGCAGGAATAAGAATTCTTACGGTAAAACTTTGAGAACTGATAAATTAGCTTCGTTCGCATATTTTACCCACATCCTTTTGAGGACTCTCAGGGGAGAGCAAAGACCAAAGAATAAATACCAAATAATTTATAAATTTTTAAATTCTGCGGGAAAAACAATTAAAATAAGCTCGGTTTCTCATTTATGAAAATGAAAACGCAATTTCCTTGTCCTGCTTTCATGGGAAAATACTCCGATGCTTAATGAAATCTTTTTCCCATTCCGCTTAAAAATTTGTTCTGTAAAAAGAATTGGTTGAAAAACCATGTTCTCTCTCTACCAAGAGAAACTGAGAAGAGCCGATTAACTTTCGTCTTGTGGTGGGAGTATAAAATACCAAAATATTCTTAAGAACATCCATTTAATTCATTAATGCACCATAAGTGGATGTAGCTCTAACTTAGATGGCTTTTTTCATAGTGGCGTCAGGGTGTGAGACAGATTTCCCTTGAACATAATAGGAAGGGTTTCCTGTCGTCCCCTTCTCAGCAGAGGTCCATTTTGTAATGCAATAAGGATATGACGTACCTCAGAGGCAAGAATAACCGTACCTTTCTCAAAATTATCCGTTGGTTAGTGCTCGTTAGAAAAAGGGTTCCATGATGAAGGGAGGTGACGCTGATGACAGGTACCAGCTGCATTAAGGAACTATCAAAGGGAGCGGATTTTCTTCGTCGTTCTGAACTCAGTGAAAGGGGGACCTACTTAATGCGATCAACGCGGAGAACTGCGAGAATTTGTGAAAAAGTTGGGAAAAGGGGAAACTTAAAGGGGAAATGAAGGTGTCAACTTCATATTCAAAGGGAGAACAAGGAAAGCGGATGCTGGAGAGAAAATAAACAGAGCATATAATGGCGCGGGGAAGGTTAATTTTTTATCAACTCCGAAAAAAGTCGCAACTTTTATCCCTATAAAGAGAAATGATGAATGAAATATATTTCAAAACATTCCCAAAATGGTCTCCAAATATAATTTTTGGGAAGTTCTGAGAAGTTGTGAGTTGGTGACTGTTTTCTTTTACATAAAACGGTATATTCCGCCACGAAAGGCCTTTTCATCTGCTTTTAGCTAAATAATAATACAATGGTAGATGACTAGCACTAAATGTAAAACACGTAAAAAAGAAACACTAACATGGGAAAAAAGAAGCTGTTTTGCAGACTAATTATCAAACACCTCGAGAAAAATTGAGGATAATTTCAAGTTGGTATTCATTTTGAAAAGTAACAACAATAAAAATACTGATATTCATTCTGGTATGGGTTCGATAACTAAATTAATATTACTTTCATTATTCTGATCGCCACGTAACATCTTTAACCATTCCGCAAGCACGTGGGAATACTAATGATGTCCATGACATGAAAACAGTATTAGGAAAATGGAGGACATTTTCAATATATCATCACTCAAATTGAATGCTGGCAATTGAAATAATCCTCTCAAGTATCGCCTCTACGTATAATTTCTGAGAATTGCAGAATCATAAATATTGTAGTCAGTTCACCCTTAGTATGATGGAGAAAAAGACGATTTTTCCTTTACATGATGGATTCAAATTGATGATCACGTTAATGATTGTGATAATTACAAAAAATAAATCGGTTAACTATGTTATCTACTGAAGGACATGATGGGAAGGAAATAAATACAAGACTATTTACGTAAGCAATTACAGAGATACGAAAAAATAATGTCCGAGTCAGCAAACTAATACGGAGTTGGTCGCTAAAGCTAAGAAAATTTCCATCTCATATTCTTCCAGCGTATTATGAGGAACAAGTTTTCTAATTTCTTCGAACTGCTTCGCTAGGGTGAAGACCAGCAAATTACCAAGTCTATCATCGTTGCCTGAGGAGATGGATGATCCAAGCTTCGGCCGATTTGGGTACAAAGTGCGACAGACCTCCCGTCCTCCGATAGGAGATGAAACCCCGATGATAGATCTTATAATAGAGTTTCTTCGATGTTCTTTCAGACAGGGTGCGGTGCATGAGCAAGGCGATAATTTAGGGTAATTCACCTCGATGGCTTCGAAAAAGTTTAGCAGAAAAGGGCAAGGCAAAAAGGTTTGGAAAAAAACGGAAAGAAGAATCCGAAATGGATGTTCTGCATGCCTGTAAGAGGCGTCTTCGAAAATTTTCTACTCGCAGCATTTTATTTAAATGGGAAATTTCCTCAGGCATCGGTTGATCCTGGAACTATTTTAGTTGCTTTCTTTTTTTTCCTTAAAAGGAATGTCAAAACCTTGGCGTTCGTCCTCAATCGAAAATAACACACGGGTGAAAGTGCTCTTCACAAGACATGTAATTAACTACACTGAATCTATTTAAGGAAAATAAAAGACGATCTTTCCTGATTGCGTCGTCTACTAATCAAAAAAGTAGTAATGAACGGCAAAATAACAAGCGTAGACTAAAAATTTTTCAACATAAAAGGAACTGAGCCAGGTCATAGGCACGAAACGTCCCAAAAAATGCCAAAAATAAAATTACTTCCCCAACATGAAGCAAATTTGTTTTCAAAAGTTTGAAATTCTTTTTTTGCTTTGAGGATATTTTTACAATTCTTTACTCTTTAATCACCTTTTCTAATTGCTCTTATCCATAAAAAACGTGACGGTGAATATTCCGAGTGACATTCACTGCTTATTTCTCCAACCAATCGAACATAAAAAATAATATCACCTTCAAGGAATGAGAAGAACCACGGACGAAAAATGGAATGAAAAATATTCTTTTAGTTTAATTTAATTCCTTAATCAATATTTTCAGATCTTCTTAGAATAACTGAAGGTGGAATTTTCAAACACTTGAGTAATGAAAATAAAATGTTAATAGTTTAAAAAATTACTATGGTCATGAATCCGTGAACCCGAGAAATAAATTCTGCCACCACCATCTTTGTCGATCTCTTGATGATCTGCGTAGACGTGGTATAGAAAATAATTACTGCTCAGCTGATAATCATATAGTAATATTTGAGTACCAATTAATAATACGAAACGACTTTTGAGCTAGAAATGAAAGAAATCTCCAACTTTTTGAGCTACATCACGAATAAGACGGGATGATTTAGGCATTCAATTAAAATTAAAGCACTAGAGATAAAATGTGTGAAGGAAAATCATCATAGGTAATCATAAATAGATATACAGTGTGTCGGCTGATTGTAAGCCCTATTAAGACTAAACTGGTCACACACTAAACTCAGAAATCACTCGCCATGTTCAGATTTTTGATACAAAATACTATAAGAGTATTATATTGAACCTAGGATCCATTTACTCTGGAAATATATTATTTAGACGGAAAGAAAAAGCTTATTATCCACAGCTTAATTTTCATCACAAGTCCCAGCATGCAAGTTTCAAAATTGTGCAAGAAAATTCATTAAATGCCACTTAAAAACCATTTCTCGTATCTTTCCTCATGACGATGTTTTAAAATCTCGCATTAGAAGAACATTGTGCTCATTTTTTCTTAAGAAGATTATAATAGTGAATGAAATTTTTATAAAAATTCTATAACTGAGCATTATTGCTCCTTTGGCAAGATTAGATCTAAAAACGAGGAATAACTTTCCAAGATTGAAGTATAAGCCCATAATCCATATGGTACTAAGATTTCTTCAAACGAAATGAGGATTACAGACATAAATGGTTAAGCCATGTATACTATTGCATTACATACTCCAAATAAAAGCACACAGAAGTTCTATTATCAATGCTGTATGGTTCATTAAGGAAAACGACAACTTCTGACACCATGCCGGAACGTAGATCCTTTCATGCTCACAGAATTCCGCTAAATATACCCTTTTAGCTGCAAGCGTCACGACACCACTTGCCACAGATGCTGGTGGCGGCTGGCAAAGTACTGTACACTTGAAGGAGAGGACAACAAAAAAAACGGTGAAGTCGGAATGATTTTCTTTAATGCTTGACATTCGGCGAGGCATGCGAAAGTGCAGTAAAGAGTGTATTGGAGGAACTAGAAGCCAGCTGATCTTGTCCTTGGTAGTCTTTTTTATGGGTCAGGCGGGTCAGATAAACGTAGTGGATGTGGAAACCAGGGTGACAGTGAAATTTTTTATGGCGCATGCCTTTCAGGGCCGTGAGAGTTCCACAGCAGGGTCGTTCAGAGGGAATCGAGAAGTTTCGGGCATTTCCGCAAAGCCCCTGCCAGCTTCCTTAGTTATGACATGGGCACAAGGAAATATACTTGAGTGATCTGATGGAGTGGTTTCCTAGAGTAGTGACGGTACATCAGAGTGTGTACACATATATTAGGATCTCTTCTCATAAATATGAGCACTCGTCATTATGCGCAGTAATATTTTACCAAATATTACCCACATAAATTATTTAAATGGTGATGTGTAATCACAGAATGAATAATTCGAGTTCATAGATTCATTTTCATGAATGAATCAAAATCATTATGAGTAAAATAAAA
Organism: Ischnura elegans; assembly: GCF_921293095.1. Classification (NCBI taxonomy): domain Eukaryota; kingdom Metazoa; phylum Arthropoda; class Insecta; order Odonata; family Coenagrionidae; genus Ischnura; species Ischnura elegans. The sequence continues at coordinate 82,159,804 of NC_060254.1, read as the reverse complement.
TACTTCCTCATTCCACGCCCTAAGGTATTTGCTTACATATATGCATTGCAGTTTATCCTCAAGCAAAATATTCAAAAGAGAATAGTTATGGGCGCTAGGAAATAGATTGAGTGATCTTATGGAGAGGTTTTCTAGAGTAGTAAATAATATATCAGTTTATACAATACGTACAATGTACATACAGCATATAATATGTATGTATATTTTACGTATATATTAGGATCTCTCCTTATAAATTATGTTAAAATTCGAGTGGTAGTCATGTTTTACGAAGTGTTACTGGGTATAAATTATTGAAATGGTGAAATGCAATCAAAGAATTAATGATTCGAGTACCTACATGGATATAAATATAAATAAATTTATCAAAATCACTATGAGAAAAACTAAAAGCTTCGTCATTCCACGCATTAAGGGATTATCAAACAAATATCCATTGCGGTTTATCCTCATGCAAGAAATTCAGTCGAAAATAGTGAAATAAAAATTATACATTTATGATAATCGTGATGCAATTACGATTGTATTTCCTAGTGCAGATATATATTTTTGATGCCAAAAAGATACGCAAAACTTTAAAATTTGGCTGAAAAATATACATACGTTATGTTTTTACCCTGGATTAATAATAAAAATTACAAAATGTTCGCAAATCATGCAAATCCTGAAACAACGAATGTACATCACAATCCAAAATCCTAAAAAAATGTCCACTTCCTATTATGCAATAGAAATTGGAACCAAGAGAAGATGAGGATTTAGTTATTATTTGTCAATTGATCTCTATAAATTGTACCTTAAATATAAATCATCAAGCCCGATAATTTAATTTGCAAAGTTTTTCCAACTAATTGGCACGTTTTACCACTATTCCTATGAAAACTATGTATCTTTACGCAAAAGTCCTTGTCCTCCTCCAGCTTTTTAACCGGCTCGTTTCCAGAAATTTTGATCAATCGTAAATATTCCGCAAAGTGTCATACAGTTACTTTTCTAAAAGAGACTCACAATAATTCATCAACTTCTAAACGGCTAAAAAGGGAGCTATACACAATTAATTAGCCAATAGAATTAACCAGGCCAAACTTTGCACCCAATTTTCTTCTCAAATACACCTCGAAATTCAATCAAAGAATTCATTCTCATCTTTTATTCATTTTCCAATTTATTCATTAAGACTACCCTAATTAGATGACTGCCTTTTGGTAACTAAGCGATCTGACGGAGCTGAATGCCTTAATTTATCCCAACTTAAGTCTTTTCAACTCATACATTACGCACTCAACGTTCGCTTGAGAGTGACGCTTCTTTCCTTTAGCGGATTATGTCTGGTGTATTTCATTGACTTCAAAGGTCCCGTTCTTCCATAGAGGCCGTTCAACGACTCCGACTAAACTGAAGTAAAATCAAAGTTTCATTCTAATTACGCTTGCAATGATGCTTTTAATCGACCTCTAATAAATAATGAACTGAAAAGATTAGTGACCCATTTTCCCTCGTCATTGATATTTCCCACTTTGGTACCTCGTGCTGGAGTTCGTCACGTCATCTATGTAATAATAAGGAAGACTTTCACAAACTGGTTCAACTCCGAAGTTCGGCGAAACTTATTACTAGCGTTATAAACTTTGCGTGTTATATAAGAAGCTTCTGGCATTCAAGACACAAAATCAAACCCTCAATATCATCTTTTGATGTCTTTTAACTGCATTCTCGACTCAGTCAATGCCTAAGCGCTTATGATCTTACTTTAACCCAAGAGGTGCCCTGCATACACCTAATATCCTTCAATAATGCTCTCCTCATTGAAAAATACTTTTTCCCGGTAATATTAAAATTCTGTTTTTCATAAAAGGTCACATTTAGTGTAAAAAGTGAACATAAAGGAATCCTTCTTAATGTAATCTTAAAATCTAAGAACAGACATGAGGGCCTACATTCTAAAATTAGAATCTCAAATAGCATTAAGGCTATTTTTTCCTTTTCCTTTCGTGCCATATTTTCTGGAGCTATATTACAGGCGTTAGATTTCAAAGCCATATAACTGAAAAGGTTCAGTATATCCTCTACATGCAGAGCGTATTTATACTATACCTAACAATTATGCTTACATTTACCAACGAAATTGATTTTAAAAAACGGTTAAAAATAGCCCGCCATAATAATACATGTCAACCAACGCGTGTTTCAATATCCTGTGCAGCCGTACGGAATCGGATAGCGGACAAACAAACAGAGATCCTCTTTTATATATTTAGATGCAAATGGTAGAATATCAAGTGCGAATCTGGAAGATCAAAGTTCGAATCCTGTTCAAGGCAAGTGATTTTCCTCCGCTGCATTTTCGTACTTGCCGGTAATTTCGTAAACTTAGGCCGAAGTTTATCTCGCAAACGTTGACTTGAATAATTTTACTTTATTGAAGAAGCTTCACAACAGTGCTGAACCATGGAAGAAATATTCGCGCGGAGAACATTCCTCCTTCCTGAAGATATTTTTCTGAGGGACAGCACAGCAATATCCATGGCTCAAAAATGAGATGCGGATCGCTTGTGACAGGTGTTTGGACTGTTCGCACGTGCCTCTTTCGCTACTGGTGGGGGGCGAGGCATATACACGGATCGCAAATGGTCCTCGTGACCTTTTCCGTGGCAAGGAGCAACACAGGAATGTTTTTTCATTGTGCCTCGAGAAATTTAATGTTCAATGCTGGCTGTTTCAGAAACCAGAGTTTTTCCACTTTTTTCTACACATGCGGCATAACCTCATATGACTCAGTTTACGCATTCAATGGCAACGCGTGCATTCATATTACGCATTACTCACCATAGCACAACTCGCTCTTATTAGTTCTAAGGTGGGCTGTTTCAAAAATCAGAGTTTTTCCACTTTTTTCTGCACATGCGGCATAACCTCATATGACTCAGTTTACGCATTCAATGGCAACGCGTGCATTCAAATTACGCATTACTCAAAATCGCACTACTCGCTCCTATTTGTTCTAAGGTGTTTCGTGCTGTGGCAGTTTTTAGGTTGCTAAAATTGACAGAAAACTGTTCAAAGTAATTGGTAGCAATAGATTCATCTTATGAAATCCCACGTCAACTCAATGGGTCCACTGACTTATTAAGCATTTCCCACGATTACGCGGTCCTCCAATGCTGTGTGTCAATTATAAATTGTGGTTATGTGCGAGAAATAAGCTCATAACATTTGAAAACAAAGTTTTGCGAAGAAAATTCGGTCCTATTGAAGAAGGAGAAATATATATACGAAATATGTACGAAATAATATACGAAAAAACAAAGAGTTAAAAAGGGTGTAAAGAACCAATTATCGTGGGAATCGTCTGAAGCTAGAGATAAAGATGGCTTGGAAACATCCATAAAAGATGTGAAGAGACAATTATAACACAAATGCTTAAAGGGGAACCAAAAGGTGTAAGACCGGTTGAAAGACAGAGAATACACTTGAACGATGAAGTAAAGAAGGATACGAGGAAGATGGCAGACCAGGTATATATAGCAGGCAATTGGAGAATGTGGTTGCTTAGGCCCTGGACCAATTACTTTTCCAATGGCCACAGGAGTAAGTAATATTATTTGCCAGATATTATAATCAAGAAGTCCCATAAAACAAACTATTATCATTCATTAGATGAGTTTCAACAATGATGGGTAGCGTAACAAAATTTAATCAGATTTTAAAATTTTGCATCTTGATACCTGATTTCAGTTGATTTTTACCGCATTATTTGCCAGAAAAATAGAACTTAAGGAAATAAATTCGCGTTTTTAGCCTTCGAAGAACTAAATTTTAGATGCCGCTGCAAAATATCCTCAAAAAAGTTAGCAGATAAGTCTGCAGAGCATGCCAGATACAAGATCGTAAAATCTGTGAGTTGCAGTATTTTGACTTGGGAGTACAGTGACTCGAATATTGAAGCACCTTTTACAGCTTGCATCTTGCTAGTTATTGCTCGAGAATATCTCACGGGTCTGTTTATGGGAACACCCTATGCTTACTTTAAATTGGCTCGGTTTACGATGAAAAACTTTTTGCATAGTTTATAATTTTTCTGATTGTCTGTCCATTTTCTATTGTTTTATTTCGATGTTCTCAGAAAATATTGTATAAAGTATCGCTTGACTCTTCATGACTACTTATTGCTATCTGATTTTTCTGCTACTATAAACGCCTTTAAATTATTTTCTCGGACTGTCCAGAAATGATAGTAGGTACATGATCATTTTCAGTTACATTCTCTCTAACAATCACAGCACGGTCATTTCTTATTTTCTACAAACAAAGTGGTTAGAATATCTCTACTTAATGAGCAGGTTAATTGAAACCACAATGCTCATATCTGTGTTAATATAAACAAAAATATGGTTCAAGGTATTTATAAACAAATTATCCATCCGTGATGGCAGGAGTAAAAAATATATTAGCCACAAATAAAAGAAGGAAGTATCTACTACAAAGCATGAAAAATAAACCTTTTCAAAGCATGGGAAGAAAAATTTATGGACAAATTTAAAAAGCAAAGTTTACTCATGAAAGCCATTGGATAAAGATAATGAACGAAATAATCCACCAAGGAAAGCAAAGGATGCAATAACTCAAGCGGATTATGAGACACTAACATCAGAATTGATGAACGAATAAAGGGACCTCTTTAAATGAGAATTGCTACGCACAGATGTGGGAGACTACTCCTGGAATTGGTGACTCGAAGTGATATTTATGCCTTCAAAGGAAGTATAAAAATAATGAAAGTAATATAACCAGGGATTTCTCTCGCCAGACAATGAGTGCGATAAATCTTGAGAGTTCTTTACACCAGAATGATACCATAATTAGAGAAGGAAGTAGAAAGATGCGAGAGAAAATCTCGGGAGAAACTCCTGCCGTGGGGACACGGCCTTTATGGCTCTAACGACTGGACTAGTACGTGCACAACGACTCCCAAGATTATGCATCCGCTCCTCGGAGTCGCTGACTCGAGCAAGCGCGATCTGCACCGGAGGGGATGAAATGGGTGGTTGGGAGGATAGGGGAGGGGGCGTTGGGTGGGATAGAGATTCCATCTCAGCATCGATATTTCTGAAAACACGATTTTTTTGGCCGTTGTATCGAAGAAACCGATTTGAAAAATCGATGCAACATCCACTTGATGATTCCATCAGTATAGAGAAGGAATGTTGCATTTTAGTTACTTGTTTCCCATTGGAATCACTCGTAAAGATCTTCGATCCATAATGGACAGCGAATTCGTTTAGTAACGCTCCTAAAAATTATCCACCACGTTGTAAATCCCAGCATCACGCTCAAAGTGCACTCGCCTACAGTAAAGCGTCGATAATCTAAATAAATTGGGTATGGTGACTTGAGCGTTAGCCTCCAACCCAGTGGACTCGGGTTTCAACCTCGGAGGCGGCAGAGATTTTTCAGAGACCGCCTGATATCTTTAAGAGCGACATAGAGAACATAATATTAGAGCCACACTATATTTCCAGGTCCGATAGAAGCGATAAATTAAGAGAGATGTTTTGCCGAACTGATAGATATGGGAATTCCTTTTTCCCCCGAACCATAAAGGACTTCAATAAACGCTAGTCCCAACTTCGTTAGAGCACTTCATTTTTTTTAGCTGTAAACGGCTGGTGTCCTAACACACCCCTGCCACACGCCTTTTAGGCGGCTTGCGGGGTATTATGTAGATGTAGATGTGATGTGAGATCCCTGCTTGGGTGATTTGTGAGGGCACGTCTAGTGCAGCACTCCGCCCGTTGAATGGGAAGTAACGACGCGACGATATCCTCTTGGCGCCTTTCAACTAGAGCAGTGTAAAGCCTACGCCGGGTTTCTCTCCACCCTTTCTTCCCTACTCTCCCCAATGGTGCTAATAATGACCTAAACTGTCGGTCGTCTCCTCCAATTACCATTACATACCACCCAAATCAATTGTCATCGGGCACAGCCTGGGGCAAGAGAATGTCCACATTTTCGAACAGAACCCGTAAAACGTTTGTTTTCTTCTACAAATAGTCGATCAAAAACTTTAAAAGCAGTAATTCTCTTTAGCAGTACATGTAAAAAAAATAGATAAAACAACAAATTAATTTCCAATATTTACATAGTGTTTTAACGAAAAATGGCTATATATTCGCGTATTATTTGACGAATGCAGTTCTGGATCATCGATGGCTCCGATTTCTGATGTTTAGATTATTGATGCTCTACTGTAATTTTGTGCGCTTCTGTGTTTGGTAAACAAACAGCGAGAACGAAATAAGCTGTAATATCGGCAGAGGATGAGAGACGTCAACAAATACGTGGCCAACGTGACAGGCCTTGCAGGCACTAGATGAAGAGGGGACTCCGTGATAATATTACTCACTGGCAGCAATCATTGCTCCCAATTTTGGGCTCACAATTTATTATGCATCCAACATGGAGCAAATCAACGCCGATATCTATGCTGACTTTCTCCATGCACTGCGCGGCATTAGACTTAAAATATCGTGCATGTAATTCTTATTATATATACGAGGGGAATATTAAAAGTAAGGTCTACAAATTATTTTTTCATAGTTGTTCAGATTTTTTCCAATACATATTACATGGTTGGAAACTTTGAGCATTCAGCTATTTTTCTATGTAATCAGTCTTAAGACCGCTGTACACGGCGAATGATTTCATTCGCATGATCATTCAGCATAATCATGCGCATGATCATTCACCGTGTATGACGGAACAATTCGCGAATGAACCTTCATGCGCATGATCAATCAGTGAAAATTAGAACATGTTCTATTTTGCCCGCATGATCCTGTGAATGATCACGTAATCATTCAGCATGATCATTCGCATGATCTTTCACTGTGTATAGCGGCCTTTACTCTCGATGACTTTGCGCATCCGTGAGACAAAATCATGTTATACCTCCTCGAACCAGCTTCTCGGCGCTTCCCGTAGGAAGATAATAACCGATTCTTGAACGTCTTTGTCGTTCGCGAATTTCGCCCTCCCAAATCTTTACTTTAGGTCCGGAAAGAGATGATATTCACGGGGAGTAATATCTGGACTGTAATGTGGGTGATCAATCACCTTCCATCCAAATTTCTCGGTGAGTAACGTTGTTTTGTGGGCCGCATCCTTGTCCATTGTGGGCATCACGCCTTCTCCTGGTGCAATCCAACGCCTTTTGTCAACCTGCAGCTTCTTTCGTTCTGGATCGCCGCTTCAAGTTTGCTTAGGGTTCTCATAGAGCCTCTCGTAGTTGATTTTTGTATCCTAGGGCATGAAAAAAAACAAAAGGACACATTATCTTCCTCAGAAGACGGTAGACATAATCTTGCTGGCTAGTTTTGAGTATTCCACTCCTCGTTGTGAACATTTAGGCGGCAATTTGCACCTACTCCATACAAGTTTCAATTCAATGCACTTCAATCAACACAGTTCTACCAATTGGCGATGAATTTCTATAGCAGCAACCTTTTTCATGTGCAAAAACTTAATAAAAAACCACAGTTCGAACTTGGCGGGAGAAGTAATCGGGACGCCCATCTCGAATGAGTGCTGCGCCGATAATTATCTTGCTAATAAGAAACTGTTGATGCGACGGCAAGGGGGAAGGACCAATGAGCACGACAGGGTGGATTTCACGTAGTGCTGCATGCAGCGACCCCTACCCATTAGAGACCTTACTTTTTATATACCCCTCGTTTTAGTAATGACTATCTGCGTGTGAAAATGTGCAGGGTGTTTCAGGAGGAATCAACAATAACTCAGGAGGTGGTAGGGGAGACAATTTTAAGCATTTTCGTCCATTAATATTGGTTCACAACTCCTTAGTTTCTGAACTATGGCAACGCGAACATTTTTATGCTCTTTGCTATCACCATGAAAACTGTTTTTCTTGGGTATCAAGCCTTTGTAAAATTTTATTGAATACTCTGGATTTTTGAGTGCATAAAATAAGTAAGGTTGGACTAAAGTTTGCGATTGTAATTGCCTGAAACAATTAATCTTCAAACTTAAAAAAACGAGAGCTTTGAGCGAGTACCAACAATTGAATTGCGCAATCTCACCCATTTTGATAAATCTAAATGTATGCGGGTATATACATACATGTACACGTAAATATTTACGAATTTGGTACGTAACAGGAATGTCAATGACTGAAGTGCAGCAGTTTCGTTCCGTGGAACTGAATTAGGAAATGTCGATGTTACATCGATTTTTCTTATCGGTTTTTCGATATACCGGCCAATCAAAATCGAGTTATCAGAAAAATCGATGTCTATTTATTTATTTATATTTTACTGCTTTACTCTGAGCTGCTCAAGCGATTGAAAACTTTCAAACATAGAAAAATTTCCTCTCGATATTCTTCCGCCGATGTAGCAAACCTAGCCCCATGAGAGGGAGGGAGAAACGGGAAGGGTGGGGTGTGGGTGGATGTGGAGGGGAGGGTCGGAGTGGCTCTGTGAGGGTGGGATATCTGTTGCCGGGTGCGAGGAAAAAATTCCGAGCGGGGAAAATGCCTCTCTCTCGTGCGCAGCAGTCGCGATGGGGTTTGGCGGAGAGATGCGGAGGGGGACACAGACGCCAGGCCTCCAAGTGGGGGCGGAGAGAGAGAGAGAAAGGGGTAGACCCCCCCCTATTTTTTCCTTTTAAATGCAGAGTGAGAGGTTGGGCCGATGTGTCGGCCGACGCGGCACACGCTCACGGCGGCGAGGGTACATCGCGATATTCAGCGGTCCTTGCAGCCGGCGACAGAGAGAAGGGACCAGGGTGGGTGGCAAAGAGGGCAATAAGGCCAATCAAAGGGGTAAGCGAAGTTATAATGGAGATTAATTACGGTTAGAGCTATTGTAAATACTATTCCTTAACAATCGAAATTTCTATAACCAAAGTTTTCACTAAATTTTTATCTATTTCGGTGCCTCATAAACGTACTAAATCTCAAATATCATTCTCGCAGCTATTTTAAATAATCCATGAAAAGTCTGTTGCGTTGGTACTTTTTTTACTAAAGTGGATCGGGTTGATAAAGTTGCTATTGTGCTGGCTGCCCATCCAGGAGGTCCAGTTTCAAATCCCGACAATGGTAGAGATTATTCAGAGGCTACCCGATCCCTATTTGAGAGCTTTCTGGAGGTTCCTTCAAGTGCAATATTCTCTCCGCCGTATAGGAGATTAATCCCCCTTGGTGCCTTACGTTAAGAGTAGGCAAAGCCCGACGCCAGGTTTCTATCCACGCCTCCTTGCCCTTCCCTCTTGATGCAAATGACCTTTGATGTCGTTTTCCTCCTCAATATCCCCCTCGGTCCTGGCATATTGTGTTCAATGCATCGACGTTTGAATTTTTGCCGCTTGTCTAAGTGAAACGTCGTAATTACAACTTGCTCTGTGCTTCCAGATATATGACAGCATGATACGGAAGCACATTACCGCTAATATTGTTTATTAACATCTAATTAACCAGAAAACATGAAAATCGGGCCAAAAATGACGGCATACGTCCCTGGACTGAGGAGGTAAAACCATACCATATCAAACCATGCTTATTTATTGAACATGATATTGTATCTTCTGCCTCCCATACTTGCCTATCCAACGCTGACTCATCACTCCTGATTCTTTCCCCCATTGAAACTCCTTTTCTCCCATAGAGCTGATGTCTCGAGTTTTGTCCAATCGCTGATGTCAAGTGTTTCGCGCGTGCCAAGATCTACCCGAGTGCAACCTTAGCTGCACACGGGCTCGGCGAGGATACATCAGCGATATTCAGTGGTCCTTGCAGCCGGCGACAGAGAGAGAGAGAGAGAGAAGGGAACAGGGGGGGCGGGGACGGCGTGGGGTTATGCGGAGACCTCCCACTTCCCCCAGCGACCCCCGGAGTTCAGAGGGTGGCGCCACGGTAGCGGGTGCAACGACTGGGAGTCGACGCGAAAACACACACGCACGAACCGGATGACAGCCAGCCAGCCCATACGGTGATCATTTTCCCTTCCCTGTTATGCTAATAATTTGATCAGACGGGTGCGAAATTGGGAGACGGGGAAATCAAGAAAAATAACCCGGATTCCTGGAAACCAGGTGCCGGGGGAAGAATGCTAAAATATAAGGTAGAGGGTGTGGGTGGGGAGAGAATGGGAAAAAGAGCGGGGACATGCAAAAGAGTCAAGAGGAGAAAAGAGTTGTGGAAAAAATGCGAACGCTCTGCAGCAAAGGAGGATTTATTATTTTTTTTCGAAACATATGAGAGGGAAAAATTGAGACGGAACTGTTGCAGAGGGAAAAACTCGAGACATCAGCTATAGGGGAGAAAAAGAGTTCCAAAAGGGGGAAAAGAATCAGGAGCGATGAGTCAGCTTGGAATAGGGAAGAATGGGAGGCAGAAGATACAATATCATGTTCAACAAAGAACTACCGACGCGACAGACTTTCCCTGGATTATTTAAAGTAGCTGCGAGAATGATATTTGAGATTTATTACATTTTCCAGGCGCCAAAATAGATGAAAATATGAAAAAAAAATTGTTATAAAACCTTCTATTGCCAGGAAATAGTAGTTAGAGAATTCTTAAACGTTATTGCTTATCATAATAGCTTTTCATGCTTCTTGGCAAAAACTTTTGATTTGACAAAACGCAGCCGGAATATTTTGCTAGAGATTAGGAATCATTCATTCTTAGGGAACGAAATTAGATGAAAATTTAATGAAAATCTTTATTAAAAACTTCTATTGCAAGGGAATAGTTGTTACACAATCTTTAACCGTAATTGCTTACCTTCTTCTTCTCTTTCTTAGCATAATAACTTCCCTTAAATCCTTAATTTAATTTCAATTTTTAACACTTATGATTTCACAAAACCTTAGTGTAATAATTTGCCAGACATTAGAGTAGCGATTTTTTTTCTGATGAAAATAAACGAACTTTAATCTACTCATTCGAAAGATTGATTGCAAAGTTCAATTGATAAATTAGCAGAAAGAGGAGAGTCTCTATTTCCACGAGACTAACTTACTTGAGTTTCGAACTATCTCAAGCTATTTAGAAATGAATACTCAGTAAATAAGTCACCCTACGTATAACTGAATAACCTATAAATCGCATAGACGCCTAATCAACGAAGGGAGTGAGTCGCAACTCAGAGACTTACACCTCGTTCCCGGTCATACCACAGCAAATTGGGAGTTTACTCCTGCCCCCAGAGGACGTATATCCCGGCCGGAGCGGGAGGGAAATGCAAGCGGAGGGAATCGATGCCAAGGACCTCATGATGCAAGAAATACGAGCTCATTGATTGGCGCGCATGCCAGGATTCGGTCGAGTGCAACGGTAGCCTTTTCAATGGCCTGAATGGACTCCCGCTAAAGATTTGGCACAACTTTGCATGATCTCATCATCGCTGCGATATGGAATTGGTGAAAGTCCAACCAGAAGCAATGCACTCATTTTCCACGCACAACGCCTACCTGTGAAGCACGCCTTTGTTCCCTGGCTTGAAGCGAGACCATTTAACAAAAGATGTATCGTACAACCTCATTTTCACAGGATTTTGCCGTGACAATACCCCCCCATTCGCCCTCTTATTGTGCACACATCTCGCCTCCCTTGGCCGCTCAAGCTGCAACGTGAATGGAATGAATGCACGCTTATGCACGGCGGGCGAAGCCAACCAGTTTTTCATGCATCTAGTGTTTTGCTCCGCGTCTCCAGCATGGGGTCGGAGACCGTGATGAGATGAATTGAAGACATAGTTTTCGCTTGGAGGTAAACGTGCATGCATAAACAGTGTAAAAAGAAAATTAGTTTCACAATTCGGCCCAAGCGAACACAAAATGTTTTGGTTCCAAATTTCGCTGTGGAGAAGAGCCCTAAAATACCACTAAATAGATGAATAAATCACATTAGAGCTTCAGGTAAAACAATGAAAGACTACTACCTTTGTCTACTGTGGTTTATTTTGGTTTAAAATAACTTTAAAAATTCGGCCCAAGGAATAAAAAAATTTATGGTTCTAAATTTTTTTTTGGAGAAGAGTTTGAGATCTAAGGCATTGCCAAATGGTTAAAAAAACGCATGTAATTCTTGAACAGAAAAAATCGAGCTTCAGGCATAATAATTAAAAGTTATTATTTTCATCTACTGAGGTTTATTATGGTGTTCCAGCTATCTTCCAAGATCATAGTTTTAGTGAAAAACTAACCTATTAGCAGTATTGAAAACGTTTTATACTTTGGATATGAGGAATTTCCTCAGCAACACAATCACATCCGCAACATCATTACCATTGGGATAAAACCACAAAAATAGTCACAAGTCAAGTTCCAGGAAGTTTTAATCCATATCCAGTAAACCGCTTCAAGGTATCCTAACTAAACGTAACTTGCAATTTTCTTTTGGCAGAGTTAACGACGTATTTCTCTCTATTAGTCAACAAATATTATCGCATTCAAGTTCCAAACAAAAATGCTTTATGGGGAAGCAGGTCAGTGTAGAGCAGTTTACAGTGTAGAGTCTATTGAAATAGCCAAAAACATTTTTTAGTTACAACTACGATGCAGTCTTTTCAAAAAAACGTATTTCAAAATTAAAATTCGTATTCGAGCTAAATTTTTCCACTAGTTTAATCAAAATTAATGAAATTCATGACTTATATGATTTCATTCCAAGTATGGTATGAGTTAAAAATTTCCACACTGAAAAATCGATCATATTTATAATATTTGTATGTTTTTTTATAAACAAATTTTAGTCATCCATATTTTTAATCGTGTATTTACAATATCAGTGAGGAAAAATTGTATATTATTTCATTTATGTTGCATTACGAATAGTTAATTAAGCTAAGCCTTCACGTTATGATTCCACAAAGTGATTTCCTCATATGTCGAAAGGTCATATGTTTTAGCCTTCGGTGGGCATATTCTAACTCCGCAAGAGAATTCATCCAGCTATCCAGTGTAAGAAATAAAAAAAAAAAACAAAAAAGTAGCATCCAGATGAATACACGTGAAAAATGAATTCCATATCAATAAATGTTATTTGAAACCAGACGGGTTATTCTCGGGACAGTCCCTTTCCTTCTCGCTTCAACTAGTAGCTCCCTTCAGAGTATGGAGCAGCTTTCTTAATAACTCCAAGAGCTCCCCCGCTATGCTAAGGAAAAGCGAATTTACTGGTTGGCGTGCCGGCTGAAAGCCGTGTTTCTAGGGTCTCTCCGTTTACTTCGAGTTCACGTTTCACTCGCCGAGCAGCAGCGTATTCAGCGGTGTCGGAGGTGGCTTTTGAAACGACTTACGTTTGCTCGAGTTTCCGGATGAAATGACGGCACGGTAACCTTATTCATGTTGTACACAGGATACTCCAAATTGAATTTCAACCAAGGCTGCAAAAATGATTAATAACTCCGTGCCATATCACTACGTACATTTGAGCGTAAGACATAAATACAAAAAATAAATAATACTTGAAAATAAGCTATATAGAGCTTTAAAAATTAATTAAATAAAAACGGGTCACTAAGTTAGTATAGTTAGAACGAGGGTTCAACAAAAACAAGATTACAAGGTTCAAGGTTCTCCTCACACTTTCGCATAAGACTATTCATAATGGAAGGTAAATATTAAATTTAGGGGAAAAATGCATTAATTTGTTTGAAACAGCATGTCAAGATATCACCTGAGGAAGAAACAACGCTTAACTTTTTTATAGTTTCTATTTATAGTCACGTCAGGGAGTAATTCTTAAAATACATACTCAATGATTGATTATGCATTTATATATGAGTATAATGACGATATTCGTCCTTTATGGATAGATACAAACAGTGAGGTTGATAACATGAAAAATGTGACAACTAGAAACGCCCATGACCTAGTCTAGGCTTATAAACGCTGAAGGAACTTGAACCCTTGAATTAGACAGAAGAAGTTTTTCCTTAAGGTACGATAGGACAGATATCTAGAAAATGGTTTACATGCGGCCAAAATTATTAATTCTGTTAAAAATTCTTATACGTTACAACAGAGGATTTCTTAACATTGAAATGAAATTTTCAGTCACATACCAATGAAATATAAAAATTAATTCAACTTATAACGTTCAAATTCATCCAGTCATTATCAGATAAGAGTAAAGTAAAATAAAATTTGAGCTCTTTCAATGTTAAAAATTAATTTTTCAGAATAGACTTATTCATTTCACTGAAATAAAATATCATAAAGTTAAACAGAGAGCCATGAAGTAATCCCGTTGTGCCAAAACATGGCGAATGTAAACTTGTTTGACCTATAATCAGAGATATTCACCTTACTCCCTTTTCCTTATCACAGATTTTGTAATACCAGAGGACGAAGGTTCTTATGCTTCTTCCGATTCTGCTCACGTCCATGCTCTATCCATTCGGGGCCGTCACTTCTCTTTGAGATCATCGTCAGCACAGTTCCTCTCCCACCTCCCTCAGTCTCTTTCCACTTTCAGCTATCTTTCTTTCCACCGTGGTTCCGTTAACTCCTCATGACACAGTAGTTTTCGCCTTTGAACCTCCCCTGGCATCTCAACACCTTTCCCAGGCATCTACTTCATTCCTGCACTCCTCCTCCCTTCTCGTCCGGGCCACCATCCATCTTAAAATGCGCGTCCCTGCCTCAACTAGCTTCTTTCCTTGAGCCTTCTCCGCTAGCCAAGCTTCGCGGCCATAAATCATTGCTGCTCTCACGGTAATCCTAAACACCTTTCCTTTCACAACATTCTTCGGACTCGCAAAGCACCTGTCATTCTAGTCCAATTCCTCTCGTAGGTATGCTCGAATCCTTTGGTTGGTTCTCTAGCAGTTTGCGTCCGACAACTATGAAAAAAAAACATCAAGCTAGAGCAATGCTGAAAATTTAGATACAAAATGCTCACAGTTATTAATTATTGCGGTTCCCAAAGCAATACTAAACATCTCCCCTTTAAAAAAAATTCTGTGCTAAAGCAAAGAATTTGTCAATATTTTCCAATTACGATGGTCAACTCAATTCCTTTGAGGTAATTCCATTTCCTGGAGTTAAGCATTGCGTTTCTCGAAGAAATCTTTGCAATACTTTCTCCACACATGCAAAGCCCCTGTCATTCTATTCTAATTCCTCCAATATGCTCGAATAAACCAGTTTATATCCGAGGACTGTGAATAATCGAAAATAAAGCCAGTGCAGTACTGAATAGTTGGTACAAAACGCTAGCAGCCATTAATTAATGCAGTTGCCACAGTGATACTGAGCGCCTATGCTTTTCAAATTTCTCTGTTAAACTAAAGCATTTGTCAACCTATTCCAATTTCGATGTTCCACCCAAATCCTTTGGGGCAATTCTATTTCTAAGAGTTAATCATTGAGTTTCTCAAGGTAATCCCTAACCCTTTCAATGCGTTCTGCAGGCAAGCAAATAACCTAATAATAATAACGTAATAATACCGTGCCGTGAGACTAAATTCTGGGAAAGACTGGCAAAGGAATCAGTCGAGATTCGGCTGACAAGTAACACCCTCAACCGTGACACCGGGTATTCACTAAGTTATGTATAGACACCGGCACTTTGAAAATAAGATTGGCTGCCTCCCGGCCAATCACGTTAGAACTTACAACCAATTGAATACTATATAAGCTGGCAAACTTCATCCACTCACCATTAGCCCTGAGGATGGAACTCGACTCGTGTTCCGAAACGTCGGCAGAATGGAGGGAGATCACCCGGCTGGAAGCCCGAATAGTCTTTTTCGAAGCAAATAACCTGTGAACCTATTCCAATTACCATATTCGGCTCAAATCCTTGGAGGCAACTCTGCCTCTAGCAGTCTGCGTCCGGTAACTACACTGCATTTGGACGCATCTGGACTGTTAGAATGGCGCAAAGTAAGCGGCTTCCTTATTGTCCGAAGCATTCCTTAAATATCCATGCATGGACGTCGAAATGATGCAATACTGTGTTGAGAATCATAATGCTTGATGACTCTATCAATGAATATGAAAACTACTCAAATTGACATACTTACTACTATAAACATAAAAAGCTGCTGAAATTTCTAACTCTTATCTTCAATTTATCCCAGTAGGTTATAATAATTTGAAACTTCCAGCAGCGGTTAGAAATACCATAGAAGTTTAGTTGAAATGTTTTAGTTCAATAGAGAGAAAAATGTAAAAATATCTATTTTTTTAAATATAAAGATTAAATACCTTCACGTAAGTATTAGAAATATAAGATAATTTTGTATTTGTATTAGCTACTTTCCGGAGAAAGCATATTTCCCCAATATACGGTGGCTGCATTAACTGAAAAATCAAAATTCAAACCAGTATCTACATACCAATTGATATAGTCATCAGTGATCCTAAACACCTTTCTTTTCATAAATCCTCCAAACGCGTAGTTTACCTAAACTTCTTATCCAATTCCACTATTCCGATAATAAATAAATTAAATGAACGTTCAGAGTAGGAAGACCACTAAAATTGTCAGAGCCACCTCGCATTTTGAGGAGACGGAGATGGAGATGACGGAGGCCCACCGATTTGGCGAATGAATAACAATACCGACTGAAGGTTTCCAGAAAACAATTAGATTTAATATCTGTGGGTGTTCTAAAGCTTTACCGGGCTTAAAACTGGGCGAGAATTCGTAATCAGTAACCTCAAAAACTTAAACTTACTCTACTTTGGTTTCGATACACTACCATGGAGCACTTTTCAGCGTTCTTCACCACTGTATGACGTGTCAGAGGGCCAAAGAAGGTCGCGTTTAAGCTTTATAACGAATATTTGTTCCATCCAACACATGACGACATGGCCTATATTTTTACATATTCCTCACTAAACCTTTTCCACTTATTTTTCCTACAGTCTACTCCTCTAGCTACTCTTAGTACGTCCAATTCAGGCTTATCTTTGCCAATATAGTCTCAGCTGGATTGCAAATTTGACACATTTAGAATGAGCGCCACCAAATCCATCCAAAAATACTTTTGCGCGATATTTTGCATTCAGCAAACGTAAGAAAACAAGAACATAAATGTATACAATCTAATGACTTGCGGAAATTCAAAAATTATAATAAAAAGTTCAAAGCATAATTTCGATTTAAAAATGACCCACGATGCAAATACATCAAGTGGTAACAAGCCATACATCAAGGAAGTGTTAATAATTCCAATATTCAAAGATCTGTCATCAGAAATAGCAATAAATGATGCCACAAATATTGAAAATAAAAAAGATATTAAATGCTAAATGGCTTCTATATAAATATTTATATTATTGATTAACTATATCTATATATTTTTATTTCTGCGAAATCCTTCAACTCTCTATAAAAATTAACTTTATATGGAAACCAATTAGCATTTGAATTGTAGATGAACTTTAAAATTGGATGAACTTAAAAAATATTTGCCTTTCAATCTGCCTGGCATTTTAGAAAAATAATCACGGGTTAAAAAGGCTTACGAAAATATTTTCCGCAGTGTAATTTATGACAATGACTAAGCATGTACAATATGACCACCAGATATCAACACTTTAACGTGATATCCCGCAAATTACTTACATTCTTCGGCATTTTTGCAACAATCATCTAAATTGCGTACAAATGCCGATGTAATCCATAAACCTTGAAGGTATTTCTGAGTGAATTACCTTAATACAGTCAAAATGAAACGTATTTCACATAGGAGAGCTAAAAATAAACCGTGTCTTTATGAAAAATCATATTCTTGAGGTACGAAAGAAAGAAGGCAATACTGGTAATTAAAATAATGAACATGGTCATGAAAAAACAATTAGATGATCGCGGAAAATGAGAAGTAATATATTAGCTTAAATACAGGCTGGGGAGAGTGAATCTTCAACAAAATCGTTCGTCAAGATATTAAAATGGAGGTCACGAGGGATACCACAGCGAAAGGAAGGAGCCAGATGTGAATAATCGACAGAAGAATTTGCATGTCAAATAAATTTGCATGCAAATAAGACCACTTCAGGACGGGTACGCTGGAAATCCTCGATATTCATGATGAATACCTAATTTTTTCTCTCTGAAATTTTATTTGGTGGCGTGACGCGTAACTCCGAGCAGAGGCATAATTACACGCTCCTGGCCAAGCGTGTTATGCTGTCTATATAACCTCGTCAAAGATCATTAAACTGCACTTTTCTCTCGGGTTACCTAGGGATTTTACTTTGTTGAGCTATGCACCGATGCACGATAAACTCCCTCTCTGGCGTGGATAAGAGATGGAATAGTACGCACATAGTTTCCGCCCATAGGAATTTCATGCCATGCGTAACATCAAAGGTAAACAAGTTATCATGAAAAGGATATCAATGATTAATTGTTGGTTTACCTTTATGCCTTTACGTGGCGAAGTTCTGCCCTGCTTCGTATTCATCGAGAGCAAACAAAATCAAACAAAACCGAGGAAAGCTTCGGATTTGTTGAGAAAGACTTTTTTATTACTCAGTTTCTGTTTTTCAGAATCTTTGAGCAGGAAAACTTTGAGCAGGAGCACTTAAAGCGTATATCACTATTAGAAATTATTTCTCTTCGATCAATATGCTTCCAAGAAATTGTCCAATTTCAAAAATATTCCAAATCTAATGTATCAATTTACATTCAAAATTTTCTTCATTTCACACGACGTTTTGGAGATGAAGTATAAGGATAGAATTTTCAACCATGTATATCCTAACTAAACAAGACAGAGGAAATAAGGAATTTTTGTTTAATATCCGTGAACCATTGCATTGGCCTCAAAACTCTTAATGGGGTGTTTGCATAAAAATTTTTTGCGCTTAAATATTTCTTCATTGTATAGAGGAAAGGAATTAGATGAAGAAAACATAGGTTTCAATGCAGTAAAATGGAGAAATATATTATTAAATGAATAATAAAATCGCTAAAATGCCAAGGAAATCAGCGGGAGAAGATACGGTTGGTGACGTCACCTGCCCGTAGTTACCGGTATAAGGCCTCATTGCGACTGGGAAAATTGTCGAAAACATGGTATTAGAGGTAATTTTTGACAAAGGAAATATAAATAATCAACCAAAAGTAGATGTATTTATGATGGCGGAGTATTTGAAGGGAAATTACTGCTTCAGCATTCCGGAAGTTAGGGGAACGAAGGCACTTCGGTAAGTTACCTGATGATTTCATCTCCTTAGTACAATGAAAGGTATGGGAAGCTGCCTTTTTATAGTCACCCTATAAGGCAATAGATCAGTTCCTTCAATGTGTGTGCCAGGATTGGCACAGTTCTGTTAAAAATTTTGCATGCATGGCCACATAATATGCAAAATTGATCCGCGAGCCTTTCAAAAGAATCATTTACCTTGATTTTCATGAGAGTAAATACAATGTCTCTATGGCCAAGTTTAGTGTATTTCATTATCAAAGACATTGCATGAGGAAACCACTCATCTGGCACGCCAATATACATTTTGGATTTCCTATTTACACAAGAGAGAATTGCATTAGGGTCCTGAAATTCATGAGCAGACTCATCACTCTCAGATGAGCATGGCTCATATTCACTCCCACTGCCATTTTCCACACCCTCAGATGTTGTGACAGATTCCAGTTCCTCTTCATCCACAGCCCCACCTATTCTCTTCAGTGGAGATGTCGACTTATCTCTCTGTGACTTGATGGGTGATGTGGTAATGTTAAGTACTTTCTTTTTTATCATATTGCAATTAATATCCTTACTCCTGTGAGAAACAGAAGTTTGGACACTAGCATCACTAAATGTCTTAGTAAGAGTCAATGGCTCATAGTTGGATGCAGCATTTCCACCCTCATGAGCTTCAGAGCAGTCTAGTTCTATGTCCACTGACTCCTCATCCAAATCATGACTGGTTATATGGGGAGGGATATTTTTATCAACCTAAAAGAAAAGCATATATTTTATTAGTTGTATAATTCAGGCAATAATTTGCAAGTAACTGACATACATTTAACGAGACCCTTATCTCCATAGTACCAAGTTGATTTTTTTTAATTTGAGTACCTGAGCAGCACCAAACTCTTCACTTCAAATTTTCAATAATCACTTGAGCTTATATGAAAATATTCAAACTCCTACTGGGCATATAAGTATAGAATTAAATACATGATTAACGACATTTTATTTCACTTTCAAGCTTATTATTTTTCCCATTTTATTTCAGATATGATAGGGTTAGAATTCAAGTATAGCCAATAGTTAGAAGCCAAGAGTATGGATGCCACATTTTAATATGAAATATTTTTCAGAAATATTGACTGTTCTGTTGTTATTAGGCTTCAATGTTGCACAGGGGCGGATCCAGGATTTTGTTCAGGGGGGGGGGGGGGCACAAGGATACCTCGTCATACAAAACGAACGAAATGATAATGGGACCATATTAAAATTCTAGCACATTTTTAAGGGTCTGGGGGGGCACGTGCCCCCGTGCCCCCCCCCCCTGGATCCGCCTATGATGTGGCAGCATATCATATATTAGTCAATCTGTACCTGTAGAACACATTTATGTCTCTGTAACTGTTTCTATTTAGTGATTATCATTTATTTTATTCATTAAGTAATTAAAATATTAATTTATTTAAAGGGCAATTATAAACAATGCAATCTACACTTAAAGTAGGTACCTATAAAGAGTTCCCATAATAAGACTGTAATATTCATCAATTCACATTGAGGCTACAAATATCTTTAGAACCAGCCTAGGGAGGGCTGCATATGGATAACTTACACTCAGTGCGTCTTCTATTAATCTCTGCTGAGTCCTCTTCATGGGTAAATTTCGGGTGGTTGACGCAAATGCTCTCTGCCGATCTTCCTGGCATGTGGATCTTCCTGGATACGTGGGGAAAAGCACATTTTTTCAATAGCTTATGCCCTCCTACCATTTTGCACCTCATGAAATTTCCCATGTCGTCCTCCATCTATAAACAAAAGCATTAGTTATATATTTTTAACTGTACATACCAAAATCATAGCTCAAACTGTTTACTTCTGATCTACTAGATGCTTCTTCCAAGGTTTTCTTCGTCAACAATTTTCATCCTTTGAACTGCAGTTTTTTGGAAGCATCTATTTTCCATTTCATTACGTTGGCTATTTTGTACGATTAATGGATTCATTCAGCAGATGTTAAAGGCTCTTCATCATGTGTCATACACATACATTAGTATCTATTCAATAAGCGTCAGTAATAAATATTAAAATACCTTAAAATGGTCCTCGCAGCAATAAAGGGTTGATTTCAGAGAGACATTGAAGTCCCTTGTTGCAGCTCTAAACCATTTCTTCCTCCGTTTCTCTTCCTTCGGAACCGCGAAAAACACTTTGCTAGGGTTCCTGCTGCTTGTATGTGTACACTCTGGTACAAAACACCATTTATATGCCGAAATATCGCACAGTTTATCTCTGACTTTCGTTCAAGAGAGCGCGTAACCATTAACTACAGCATTACCGTACGGCAAGTACTCGAAGTTACGGGCACGTGACGTCACAGGCGGCCATGTTCTTTTTCTTGTTTTCGCGGACGTTCAAACCGGGTAATTTTTAACGCAGCCAGAAATGGCCAAAATTACCCTAAATTTAAGTTTAAATAGCATTTCCGTATCTAGGATGAAGTGAAGTTTCCGCATATATCGCTAAAAAAATCCATGCAAACACCCCATTGTCTCAAACAGGTTTTAACCTGCCTGCAGCAATGTTGAAAATACCAAGAGTGAATTATTGGCACATGATTTTGATTATTTTAGAAAAAAAAACAATGTCGGAGCAATGAAGAAGCAGAAAAGCACTTTGGCTTCAAACAACGATCACGTCGACAGCATTTAATACACATTGCATTTGTAGTAAGTGCCCAACCTGTAATGCAGAATTGTTTTTTATCAAATATTTTGATCGAAATGTAATTGGAGGTTACTCGCAAAGGCTAAGATTACATGATATTTTAAGAAACATTAAATATTATGATTGTAATATGCCACAGTGTTATGTAATACAGGAACCTTCTGGAAAGTCTTATGGCTTAGAGGGACCAAGTTGTGCAAACGCAAATAAAGGCATTCTCTCAGAATTATTTCACAGCGACATAGAGACAATAACCTTAACACCTCACTGTTTCTAGGTGCGATAGAAACGATAAAATGAGAGAGATACTTTCGGCGGTGGGTTTATGTAACCATGTATTGACCCAGAGATGGCTCTGAGGAGAGTTGTGACGAAGAATAGAACAAGTAAGGGAACTCATGAGCATCATGATCCAGAGAAGGACAAGGTGGGAAGGAGGAGCCAAAAGACAGCCATTACTTGGTAAACATAATGAAGGGGAAATCGTAGGAATATTCCATTGAGGGGATCGGGTTAGTGTGGTGGCTAGAGTGTTGGCTTCCCACCCGGTGGGCCCGGGTTCAAATCCCGGCAGCGGCAGAGAATTTTCAGATACTGCCCGAACCCTGCTTGAATGTTGTGTGGAGGACATTTCAAGCGCAACACTCCGTCCGTCGGATGGGACGTTAAGCCGTGGTCCCCTTGGTGCCTTTCGTTAAGAGCAGGCTAATGCCGACGCCGGGTTTCTCTCCACCCTTCCTCGCCTACCCTTCCCTCAAGGCGCAAATGACCTCAGCTGTCGGTCGCCTCCTCCAAATACTATATACCATATTCCATTGAGGAAGTCCAAGAGCTAAAAAAAGTGGCAGATAAAGAAGAGCAGGGCACGAGGAAGATATAGGAAGCAGATTTTCTGTATGAAAATATCCAAGACATGGCGCTAGTGGTGGGCGCTGAAGATCAAACCGAAGATATGGTATAGAAACGGGAAGGTTCACTGAAGATTTGGATAATAGGGTAACTTTGGAGCAACATAAGCTAGAGAAGGACCAGGTAGAAAAACCATGGTATTAGGCACAGCGATAATGTGAGAAAATACTGAATGAATGGATCCCATAGGAATAATACTAACTAAGTAATACTGAGGTCTGGTAGGCACACAAAGAAGAATAAAATCAGGGAGCTAAAGAAATTATCCCAAAAAAGGGAGAAGAAAAGGGCTGCAGAACACCAATATTATAGCGGTAACCATGAATTAATGAACCAGTCACAAATCCATTCCTCAAAATAAAGTTATATTTCTCCTTTCGAATAGGACTTATGACTAAATTTATCCAAGATTTACATGGAAACATCTCACATTTGTCTCTTAAGAGAAAAATACACCAAAATTTCTTACAAATACTTTTATGAACCGGGATAGTACTATTAAGGATTGCAACACTGTCTCAATTGATAGGATCAATGGCGCTCGCTAAGATCACTCATTGCATGTTTTTTCATAGTTCTAACCTTGCATGTATATGCTCTAGGAATTACTTACCATTAGAATTTTTTTTAATGAATAAGCATGTATATTTTTCTAGTGTGCGTAATATTTCTATTACCGTGCGGTGTGCATGTGGCGGTCCTCTTGCATGCTGCATGTTAGTGATTTGTCACCCCCTGCCAAACACCCTAGAGGTGGATCACAGGGTATTATGTAGATATAGATGAACCGACAAATACTTTGTGTTCACATATAAATACTATTTTATAGATAGCTTTGAAGGCAAACTATTACTGGCACCGATGATAAAAGGCGCACAGAGATCGAAGCCAAAAAATCACGCCAGTTCAATTTCTAACGAAATATCCTGGACGTAATGCAGGGCAGCCATCCGCAAAGACATCCGCGGGTGAAAGTCACTCGCAGCCACCGAACACGCACGCTGGGATTCCTTAAGAACCCGCGCACGCAATCCCTCAAAAGTAGAAAGAATAAAAAAAAACAAGAAGCGCATCGTTTGAACTGGGATTTGGAAACGGCCTCTCGGAACTCCTCCGCCCCATATTTATCGGCGGAGCAGCACTCCTGCAACAGCGAAAGAGAAAAGAGAAGGGAGACGAGATAGCGTCGAGAAACTTGAGAACGAGCGGAAATATCGAATTCCCCCTTCTCCCCTCCTCCACTCATCCGAGCAGTTAAACCGGGTAAAAGGAGGCCCTCCGCAGAACCACAAGCACAAGCGAATAGGATGAGACGTACCACTCTCTCTCCATTCCTCCCAAAAACCCCTCCCCTCTTACGAACACGACTCGATCGCGGGTGCCATAAATCCCACGGCGCGCCCCCGCACCGGCGAACTTTCGAACTACACACCATACTCCGACCGGATTCACCCTCTCTCTCTCTCCATCCCCTAGCATAGCTCCCATTCACTCACTTCGAGGCCCAAGTCGAGGATTTATATTTATGGCGGACGCCTCGCACCCCTTCCCTCCCCCCCCTAAAATGTCCCACCATTACCCCTTTAACCACCCCCTCCTACACTATCCCACCCCCCGATCTTACCGACCGCAACTCCCCATGTCTCGCATCCACCCCAATCCCCGCGAGCCATCGCTCGTGTGAGAGGGCGACAGCGTAGTATGGCTCGGGGGTTAATCCAACGACAGGCGTGTCTCGTATGGAAATGAAACCACGGCGTAATGCCCCCACACTCTGTGTATGTATCTCTCCTCCACTCTACACCCAGCGGTTCGAAACTGTTGGGGAAGAAAAAAACTGCTCATCATTCACCACCACGCTTTCATAAAACTATGACCTCCCTCCTCCCCGGAAATTTTTTTTCTTCCCCAGGACAAATGTAATCAGGGTGATAAAAGCTGTTTCTGAATTAAAAATCATAGCTTGAAGAGTTTTTTGTTTCGTTTTCATTCAAGTATACAAAACAAGAGTCATCGTCAAGGAAATGGAAAATAAAGAACCGAGTATTTTTGATGTTCAACCGACGGAAACATGTAATTAAGGCTTGTGTTCTGTTCTGGGGAATTATTTTTTTTGTCCGGACAATAACCGATGTGGGAGGGCTTTCGTATGCATAGTACTCCGGTCAACTGCGGTGAGCTTTTTCATGCAAACATTTTCATACATTTATGGAAAAAAATAGAGAGGAAAGTCTCTCGGGTTACCTTATGGTATTCATGTTGAAAAGCCATGTTTAACGAAGTCACACTGAATTCTCTCGCAAATATTTAACTCGTCATAATACCACAGAGAGCGCTTATTTTATACCACTACACCATTTATACGTAGGGGAAAAACGATAAAAAGTGGAAACAGTTAGCCTTTACAAAGGTTTTTATTGGACATTATCGAATTTTCAGTGTATCCCTATAGAGTTAATCAAGGCTGCGGCCCAAGGGACTACTGCGGCCTGCGAAACAATTTCATTTGGCCGGCTTAACTAACAAGTCGCTAATTTTTAATAGTATACACACGAAAAAGAAATGCAGACTATGACAGTTTTCTGTTTACATTAGGTGCATAAATAATTCATTTATGAAAATAATCGGAGGCAATAAATACATTAACGTCAGCAACGTGCGCGCAAGTTAAAATTAGCTTATGGTTAGAAGGTATAAAAAGGTTACCAACCCCAGACTACTGTGATATAATATGGATTTTAGTCAAACTAAAAATTAGACGTTGGAACTTCTTTGTAGTATATGTAATATGACCGGGAGGTTCTAGGCTCGAGTCCCAGTCAGACCGCAGTTTTACCTTCTGATTATCTGGCATTTTACATCCAACATTTATCCACGACCTTTTTCCACTATATGTTCCTATCCATTTCTTTCTTACCCTATGAAGTAATTGGTATAGTACGAGGAGCACTAAAATATTAATGCACACAAATTTCCTGACACCAAAATTGTTACCCTAGACACTTCCAATAGGGTAGTTTCCTTCATCAAAGAAAACGAAAGGCACTGATTGCGATTCGTTACCCGCCATTGGTATATTCATAATATACAAACTATTTGGTTTTGTAAACCCAGTTTAGACGAATGTTAATGGTCAATTTTACTCTCATTTGAAAAAGGCCAGATTGACGCCCATGCGATTCCACTCCACGTGACGTCACAGGGACCTAGTTTCTATACGTGTAGATAGGAGTTTTACATTGCCTGAGATTACCAATGCATGCATGAGTCACAGAGCTCAGGGAAACATATCTTAATAATCACCCATTAAAATTGCCTAAGTTCGGAAAGTCTTCGTTTGATAGGGTATTAATAATCCTTATTTAAGCCAAGCGCTACCTGCTAGCAGCCTGCATCGCAGCGACGCACATATCCTTGCCCCAAGGTCATCTCACACGGCGGTAGCAGGAACCAGAATGACGGGCTTTTCCCAGCATTCGTACTTAGCCATCGCGTTTTCGCGCGCTTGAAAATTTTCACTTTCCATCTAATCGCGAAAAATAGATATCGTCATTTGAAAATCTAAAAGCGTGAAATACGTACTCCAGGAGTAATAATCTTTCGATTTAGGCAATAAAAAAATAATGCGAAACCCGCCATTTGATTGAGAGCATCGAAGCATCCTTTCCACTTCCATTCAAATTTATTTGAACTCAATAACGATCGTGGCGTGGTAGTAGCAGTTCTTTAAGATGGCGGCTGCACTTGATGTCCGTCAAAACAAACGCTCTGTAATTGAGCTCACTTGTTGTGAGAATGAGACGTTCGGAAACATTCTCGAAGGATTAAAAAAAGTGTAAAGAAATGATGATGTCGATCTATAATGAAGATCGTTGAAGCAGCGGCAGACGCTATACTGCACAATAGGCCGGCCCTTATTTTTCAGAATTGAGAAAAGTTTCCGTGGTCTCAAAATGATCCAAATGAGGTTTATATTCACTTGCTAAAATTTGGTTACTTTAAAATAACGGCAACCCATGCCCCAAGGGCCCTAAGTAGTGAGGACCCTCAATTGAGTTTTTGGGGGCCGAAAAAGTGCTATCCCTAAGTAAAACGTAAAGGTAAATCCCTTTAGATCCGATTTTCTGTTTTTTTTTTACCAATCTCTAAGCGTTTACGATATATCGTCCGTCGTAATGCAATCCACCCCAAAGAATGGAGATCAATCCAAAAGAATGGAGATTATGCTAAAGAGTGACAAGGTGTTCCTAAATAATATGTTAATATAGTGTAAGAATTGGAAGTCCCTAGAATAAAGGTTAAATTGTCAGGAAATTTGGGTGCATTAGTTACAGAGTGACCCCCATATACATCTCTAACTTACGAAATTCTCGTGATACAATTCTTGCTGCCGAACTCCTCTAAAACGGCTGGGCCGACTCCTAATAAATTTCCTGTGTTTATTCAGTAGGTCTGGAAATAGGACGTAAACTATTTTTCATTATTCCGTGGTGCCCATGAGGCCCTGAAATGGGCCCAGAATCATTTCCAATAGAAATAAATGTAAAGTTCGTCGTTAATGTCTGCAGATCTTTTTTCTTTTGCATATTTTAATTAGTGATAATGGTCGCATATAGGTGAAATATATATATAATTGGAACGAAAAATAAATGCAAATTCTTATTCTTGTAATCGATTTCCGTTTTCCTCGTGATTTACGGTAAATTAAAAAAAAAACATTAATGAAAATGCTTACATTTTAGCGTTTTCGTCTGTCCCCTTGGCGACCGTCAGTATTGTTTATTTTCTTTGACATCTCTTCTACCAATACACTTTGCGATACCAACGTAGCTGTTAATTATCCACTCATTGCGGGATATGCCTGGTATCCCATCACACCTTTTACAACTGAAGGCTGGATCTCCAGTTATTTTGCTGTGTAATTTGGACCCACCATAGTTGTGCAATGGCACACGATTAGTCATTAATAAATTGTTGAAAAACGTGGTGGAAGCGATAATTTTGAATGAAAACTTCTAAAGAGAAAATATATTACTACCAAGAATCCCTATTGTTCCAAAAGATGCGCAATTGGAATTCAAACGGGTTCAATTTCCAATTATATGAAAGGGTTGAATAACCCTGGATGAGTGTTTAAAATGGCGTCAACATGTTGAAAATGTTGCAAATAGTACGAGGCAAACTATATCTTATTTTTATTTCTTCCGTAACAATTGCCCAACATATTTTTTTAAACAAATTTATAACGCTCTAGTAAATACCAGGCTAAACTACGGTGTATTTAGTTGGGGCTCAGCTTAAAAAATTCTATAAGATCCATCTTTGTACTGCAAAAAAAAGGCTTATTAGAGTAATTTTAAAAAAGAGCCATATTGAAAGTTCCTTCCCTTTATTTTGTAGTGTTTGCTTCCCTTTTGTAGGTTGGCTCCCCTCGAGACATCTTTTTATTTACAAGGTTTTACGTCGATTTTTCATGAGAAATGGGAATACGGGGTTATTACTATACAACAGTCCTTCCTTCACCCTACGAAGATCACGTATTACTTTACCTAGACCTAGCCTTACACTGTATAAACGTTGTTTCTTGTTTATAGGCCCAAAATTGTATGACCTATTACCTGATTCATGTCTGAAAGCAAAAAATAATAACGCAATTATGAAAAATATACAGTCTTGGTTGTTTAGAACTCAAAGTATGGAGGATATTTTTCTTTGATATAATACTATATAATAAATGTACGCACTTACTTCAATTCCAATGCTGTGCCTAAAATGTTTCTATGTCAGCATGACCCTATGTAAATGATGGTAGCCATAAAACAGGTTGTCCATAATGGCTACCTAAAGTTACTCCTTTTTATGTAATTAATTCTAGTCTGTACTTTGTTGGAGTATTAAAACAATTTATTTATTATTTATTTATTATTGGTCTCAAGTCTCAAGGCCAAACGCTGTCTGCTTATGGCTTAGATTTGGGTACATTGCGTTCAATACACCGACAATTATACGTGACATGTTTTCGCGTGGGAAAACCACCCAGTTTGCAATGTTGGCTAAAGATAGACTTACTAAAAATATGGCACATTCCATTACACTTTACACATTACATTACAGTGATTGATAATCTTTCTTTTTTTATTGGCCACAATTTGTTAAAGAGATGTAATTTGAAATGTATTCATTAAGATATTAAAAGCACGATGCCTTCAATTTTTTGTTATTTTTACAGGTCGTCACCGTTTAATGCACTCATTTTCTCTTTGAGTCATATACCACATCGCCATTACCTTAAAATAAGTTGACGAATATTTCTCGGGTTTGCATCCAGGCTAAAACTTGGCAGGTTGGCTTGTTTAAAAATAAAATTAAAAATTAAAATCGTTTAATACAATAAGTTAGTTATTTTTTATTTGACCACCAAGATATTCACTAGAAATAATTTATATGGCAAAACAGCGTTTGCCGGATCATCTAGTAATTATGTACAATCTTTTCCTCTTTATATATAATCTTCGGTGGCGGTGGGGTAACCTCCCCGCCTGCCAAGCAAGAGGTCGCGGGTTCGAGTCCCGCCTAGGTAGGTTTCCCCTCTCCAGGGCATGGTTTTTCGTGTGCGTTTTCTCGTTACATTTGTTGAATCCCTCGGTATAAAATGGACAATAAGAGCTGTATCCGGTGGTTTAAGAATTTAAAAAAATCTGTATATACTTGCCGTCCATCTATTCGCTGGGATGATAGATGGACGGCATGCTGAAAGTTTCCACGTAGGCTTCCGCGGAAATTTTGACTATAGGAAGTTATTTTTCCAGATTCCCTTCCGTGTTTATCCACTGAAGAAAGGCAACTGGAACGTTGGCGAAATATTTCCCAGCAAAATGGATTACCGCGGAATGAAACCTAGAAGAATCACTGCCAAAGGCAAGTTGAAAGTACGAGATACCGTACAAGCAATTAAAAAATATTGTATATACCCGAAAGCTGAAAGTATATACTGGCTGTCAATTAGTTTCTGCCCATATTTTCTCTATGAGGATAGATAGAGGGTAAGTTGAATGTATATACCACGAATATTGTAAAAGAGGATCCTCAAGTCGGCCTCTAAATGTGTTGTCAACCACCGCGCGTTTATATAGGTTTCCAGAAGTCGTAACTCGCGTCGCTGACGGACAAATTGATCCGAGTTTCACGGGGAAATAAGTAATAATTAGGGGTGTGAATCGAGTTTTACATTCATGATGATGTGATTTATCAAATTCATAACTCTTTAATGCTATTCTTTGCGATTGCAAAGTCCATGCTACTAAATATTGGAAAAAAAAGTGGATCGGATTGCACTCATCACCGCGTCGCGGTCATTTTTGAAAGCCGATTAAAATGTGACCGAAGTGGCCACAGAAATCACCCTTCTATGGGATGGAATTGAACCTCCTCTATGCAGTCCCCTTGGTATATATTGAAGGTATATACTATTGAAAGTATAGTGTACACTTGAAGGTTGAAAGCATATGACTGTTGTATTTCACTTGTTGTCCATCTATCCTCTTGGATAGATACTTAACCATTTTTCCCTTCAGTACAAGCTCTCTCATATCCTCATACCCGAATCCCACCTAAATTAAAGCAGTCCTTTATTTCGATCTCATTTGACTTAACTCCTCCACTAGACTAATTCCATTCCACAGCTCCAAAATTTCCCGTCGGCGGGAATACGCACGATACGAGACCCAAACCCAACTTTTAATTAAATATTGATGCTAATCCAATCACCGAATATGTCGAGACCGGTTGTTGAAAATGATACTTCGAGTGTGAAATTACAAAGTAATTTCATTTTACGCGCATTACCGAAAATCTACTAAGTGGCCCTAGTGACCAATTGATTACAGCAGGGTTGCGTTACCCGCAATAGCGTACCGAATCGGCGCTGGTATTAGGCTATAACGTGGGACGCTAACTGCAACGCGGAAAACAAATTGAAATTTTAAGCAGCAACATATTAATGGCGGAAAGGCCGTTTAATTTGCTTATCATGAAGAAGGAAGTTCATAACGGTAGGAAAGCTAACGGGCGCGGTCCACAGTGGCGAGCCGCATTCCAGGCGAATTTGTCAACCCCATACTGGCGGTTTAATTGGTCAAAAAATTATTCCAAATTGTGTCATTAATGTATTTTTCCTCGCGAGGCAAAAACAAATGTTATTTAATTACTCTTTAACATACCCTTGTGGTGCAATCTGCTGCCACTAATATATTACTTTTAGGGCAATATAAAAATCAAACACTTGCAAGCACTTAATTTATCCTGAATTAAAATCTTAAGTCACTTTTTATACAATTTACCTAACTACTACGTGGTGTAGAGTAAGAGAAACCCTTTCATCTTTTCCATCTTTTTCTTAAAATTGCACATATTCATAACCTGGGAAATAAAGGCATCCATTCAGAAAGATCTATCCTTATCCTCTTTCTCCAGACGCAAGCAGAGTGCATTTGCGAATGAATTGTACGTTATAGACTTCTCTCCGGAATCGTAAAATAAAGTAACAGAAACAGGCAGAACAATATGTAGGTGACTCGCGAGAAATAATTTATCATAATATTCAAAATGTACTACACAAGTTAAAGTGAAATTATTAAGGAAATTTAATGAAAATAATTTTAATTTGATAAATTATTAATATACGACGAGCTGGGAGAAACAATCTCATAAGTATAAAATTAAAACCCCATCATTTCCCGTTCCTGTATTCCCCAATCCGCCATTTTACTATGATCGCCGACGGTTAGTGCCTGGAGAATATACTAACCATTCCTGAAATGAAGTCCATGCGTCATGGCAACGACACAGTATCATTGTTGGCCTGGGACAGAAGAGGGGTTGATTTATGGACAAAACACTATCATAACCGATTCCTGAGACCTCACACTCATTGCACCATCAGGAAAATTCTAATCACCTGAATATTGGATATATTTTACCATTTGGATATATTTTAAGTATTGGACAACGCTAATTCTATATTACAGGTAACTTAAACAGAAAGGAAAAGAACTGCGTTGTAATAGTGTAAATCTGAATATCCTGAGAACTACCATGGTAAATGAATACACAATAGCATGTCTAATTTTCACTCTTTCTTTAAATGAATCACTGAACGACGAGTTCCTCCCTCATTCACTGTCTTTCATATCCTGCCAAAAAGTACGACGGGAAAAAAATTCTGCTTTTCCAATAAACGAAAAGCTCACCTGCGAACGAAAAAAAATCAATTCAATCCCAAGTTTGCTTGAGTGAAAAAAAATTGAAAGCTGAGGGATATGATTCCTCAAAGTAAAACGGATCACTATTGAAACTAAGCTGTAATGCAACACATAATTCCTGAATAAAATTTGTGAACAAGATCGTAAGAATCTCACGAATTTCATAACCGGTTATGTTCTGCAAAGCTTTTTAAATTTCAATTGGCAATTTAGTCCTTTAAATGTTGTTATATCACCATGATCATGGAATACGAGAAATATAACTTTGACCCAAGGAATGGACTAAAATAATCCGAGTATTTTTTCACGAATTACAAACTTGCAAGATATAGAAGTATGGGCTAATTTCTATTTTCATCTAAACCAGTTATTAAACCTTGCAGCAGGCACTCCAGATCCTGAGAGCAGCTCATAGGATACAAGGTAGCTGTAGCATGTAATTACGTCTAATGAATTAGCTAATCACAAGCGGAGAAAAGCGTACTTGAAAGAATAAAATAACATAAATTTGCCTCCGCACTTGCCTAATTAGTAGCTCAAATGTAAAGTGAGACTTGGTGAGTTCCAACGACATTAAGGATATCAAAATTTAGCTAAATAAGTGTATACTTTCTGGTTTCCAAGGATCGTGGTACACACGTGCACCTAAAAATTCACAAAAAAACACCACTCCAACTACACCCCTTATGAGAAGAATAATACAGGCAGACAGAGTACATAGAGGATGTTGAAGGTGGTAGAGAAATTGGAGACCCCAATTCATGATGGAATTTCATTCAAGCTCTAAGTGCCAATTTAAAATAATATTTGTCATATTCTGTAAATGAACACAAAAGCATCACAGTACTATAATGACGAGTATGCATATCAATTCTTCCTCTAAATTGCACCCATCATTAGATTTGCGAAATTTGAAAACGTCATCGAAATTTTAAGAGTGGAATTCCCAGTGAATGGGGAACATATCTCTCCTGGGTTTTCAGAGCAATGATATGCTGGGCTTGCGGGAGAAGCCAGATAACCATCCGCCGCATTTGCGAATTCAATATCAAGCCGAGCCACGTCACTGTTTCCCAGGGCGGCCAGAAAGAAATGGGAGGAAAATTGTTCCCTGGGGAAATACACACTTACGAAACGAAAGATGAGCGATGATAGGGTAATGATGCCTCAACCAAGCGAAAAAAAATGATATGCCAATTTTACAGACATTTTATGCTTTCCCAGGGCAATTTCGACTACTTTTCGGCTAAATTATCTATACAAAAATAAGTAACGGGATTACACACCTACTTCGAAGAAAATTTGCCTTCAAATTTTCAGGCTTCATAGATTTTCCACATTCTCGCTCTTTTGTTTGTAATTATCGATCGACTGTTAGCTAATATATATTACATATATTAAATATCACTCTTTCTAAATAGTAATATCTGGGAAAAATATTTATTTTATCCATCGCAAATATGATCTGGTGAATATAAATGCCAATGGAAAGTGCTAAAATTGCATTTATTGCGTCATTATGGTTTTACATTCATGCATTGAATTCATCATAAAATTCCATCAACACCCAGAAAATAATTGGTGTGAGACTAAATGAAATACACGATTTATAAATGTTATTATTACCTTTTGGACTTCAGCCATCCATCGTGATTTCGGCTTCGGTACTTGAATTATTTTCCTTCAACTTCCTACGATGGCATAGAGTGTAAAGAAACCACGTCCCTATAAAGAAATGGAGATATATATTTAATAAGCAGCCAGCAATACAGAGGTTGATAATAATGGATTTCATATAATTATCCAAACTGAGACGGATGGCCATCTGCATTCAATTTAATTTTCGGTATTAGTGAACGCACATCTCCATTACTAGTTCATAGAGGTTTCAAAGTGTAATTTTGAATTTGTAATATAAATCTTTATTTATATTACAGTAACCGCAATTGGTTGGTAACCTTTCTATACCGACTGGCCATAAGCCTTTTGGCCATAAAATCATTGGCCGATATTTAAAGAAAAGTGAAAGAATGGTTAATAAGTGAAACTGTAAACTTGTAATTTCTTAGATGAATTTGAAATGTACAAATTATGTTAAATTCTCATAGTTTTTTTCAAAGCTCCTAAAATTTTTTTGTCATGTTATTGTATTTTTGTTCATGAAATTGTTACTTGTAATTTAATATAAATGCTATGTTTTCAATGTTGCCACTATAAATAGAACCTTCTGACAAGCCATATGGTTTAGAAGGATCAAGTTTGTATATGCTAATAAATGCAATCTATGTATTAAAAAAAAGAATTAATTTTGATTTGCGTGAACGTTGCCGTCGTTTATACTTTTACTCCCTTGGGTTATTTTCATAAATTAATTATCCATGCACATACTGTAAACAGGAAACTCTCATAGGTAACACTTTTTTTCGTACTTATACAGTCATATTTTATTCACTCATCCGAAATACGGCTTCGGTACTTGAGTTTTTTTTCCTTAAATTCAATAGTATAGAATAAAGTCTAAAGGAACCACTTCGCTATTAAAAAATGGAGATATATATTTAAAAGGCATCCAACCATACGTTGAGGCAAATAATTTTGAATGTCATTTAATTATCCACGCTGAGACGGATGGCCATCTGTCCTCAACTTAATTTTTGGTAGGTATCAGAGGACGCGCAACTCTTCTGGGCCTTTGAATCGACAGAATATTCCACAAATTACTCGAGCAAAAGCTGAAGTTGGCCGTAACTCGTACATAGTTTTAATTTAACTACTTATATTTAAAGGTCAAAAGTTTACGCCAGTTCTCTCTAGCTCATGAGCATAATCAAAGCACTCGGAAAAAATACGACGTCATTTTTAGACTTCCGCGAAATCACACATTAAAATTTGAGCAAAGTAAAACCTGAGAGTATCTCATTCGGCCGGTAAACCTTCGTTAGAGTGAAAACGATATGGTTAAAATGTGAGTACGAAACAGCTTTTAAAACAAAAAAATCTCAACGGCTAGGCTATTTACAAAATCTAAGAGACTTCATGCAGCTAAAAAATAAATGGGAAAACAACGAGCATTGCCCTCTCAATGAAACTTAAAGGATAAAATATAGTGCGTAGGTGGATGAAAATCCAAAAGTAAAGCTTTCTACTCTTTAAAAAATTCAAAAATAAAGGCCAGTGGCTTTCCCAACGAAAATCCAAGAGCAGTACGGCGCTACGCTGGGGAATTAAAAGATATATTTACAGCTGCGGACCTTTTGACATATAAAATCGGCGAGTCACTGGCAGCATCATTTCGAATTGAGCGAACCAAAAACGTTTTCAAACGAGTGCGGTCAAGGTTAGCGAGGTATATAATGAGCCGATTGGAGACATTAGTTGTGGTATAAATAATTACCATACGAAAACCAAGGCTGGAAAAAATGCCTATGAACAACTTTTACCACTAAGGGGACAACCATTAATTACTTGAGGCGTTTAGGGGCGAGGGGGTCAAGTTGATTCTCACGTAATCTCACATGGTGGATAAAAAGGTCATGGCAAGTATTAAGTATTTTTTTTCAAAAGAAACAGTGTAAAATACGATTCTAGACTACGATCATAGTAATCTTAAATAGTGGTCGTAACTAATCTTATAATAAAAAAATTATTTTAATAAATCCTACGAAATGAAGCATATATTGACGAATTTACAATGAAAATACGCATTTTGAACAATATCACATGAGATTAGAGGGTCCAGCTAAATGCCGCGATATCTCACTAGAGGGGAGGGGAGGAACAAAAATCGCCAGAATCAACTCACGCAATTAATTGACGCCCATCCAATGGACGCTAAGGTATTATCCATACCTATCGGTACGATATTTGGAAGAGGCGACCGAGAGCTAAGGCAATTTGCACCATAAGGGAAGGATAGGAAGGGAAGGGTGGAGAGAAACCTGGCGTCGCACGGTGGGCTGAAATCGGAAAAGAAAACTGGTCAAAAATCATAACGTACACATCTTTATAAGTAGTTTAATGAAATTATTCCAACTATTTTTTATGCTACATAACATAAATTTTATGGCATTTTATCGGGAAGTTTTTTCGACGAATTTGCGGAAACTTAAATATATTTTTAAAAATGACTAGCTGAATCGCTTCATACGAGAGAGATCATTTTACTGAAATTAATAGTTAGTATTAATAAATATTCGGTCATAAAATTTAACTATTAAAATATACGTACCCCTATGAAATAAATATGCATCATTAATGAGTAAGTTCATTAACAGTTGATCTTTGTGTCAACATTTGTTCTGGTACTACACAAGTAAGAATTCACCTCGTAAACATTTTATATTTTGAAAAATGTCATCGAAAATATTGCGCCAAGTAATTCCGGACACCTCGACATTATATGGTGCCAAGAGGACCACATTCAAACGTCCCATCCGACGGACGCAGTGCGGTATTTGAATCGCTCACCAAAAAAGTTCTCAAACAGGTTTTTGGCAGTCTCTGAAAAATCTCTTCCACCGTCCTAATATGAACCCGGACCCACTGGGTGGGAAGCTAACACAATAGCCCCCAAGCTAACCTGTTCCACCTACATACATATCTCTCGGGTACTTACTAACTAGTACTAAGTACTACTTAGTACCTACATTTATGTTATAGTACAACGACCTCTTTAGTTTGCATTGTATTCATATCATTAGGACGCTGCATCGCCAGTGATAAATAAGTGCATATTGTGTGTGTTTTTGATTTTACTTAGAGACTCAAAGACTCGTTAGGACAGACCTGCCGCCTTCAACTTGCTGCGCATGGAGGGTATGGGCACGGTTTAAGGTTAGGCGAAGACCGGCCAATGCTATGTATATGTTATTAATATTGGATAGGTGATTAAAAATGAATACGATTATTAAATTTTTCCATGTCCTTGTAAAATTGATGAAACTCGCAAAATAAGAGACCTGAAAAATAAGCCAAGTTTATTTATGAAATATTTTCAGATTTTTGCCAATAAATCTTATAATTCAGGCCAGCGTTTTGACGCAATGCATCCCTAATTCATTACATATTGCCGCACTCATTCTTAAGTATCATTTACACTGAAATTCTTATAAAATTTCAAAATTGTTCTCATTTTAAACAAGCATGCGAATGTTATAGCACCCACACCTTGAAAATTTTCACGCTACCAAGTCGACTAATTCAGCCTTCGGTGAGATGAAAAATAATATTTCCAGATACATGCTTTATAATAAACACTAACTTAAATTTTCACATTCATACCTAACAATTCATTCAAAACTACGATTCTCCATTGAAATATAATATACTGAAAACATACGTTTTTTCATGAATTGATCCACATCGTTTCTCAACTCATACACTCCATTTGCATATGGAGTGGACCAGGAAAAGTTCTGGATGGATCAGAACAATAGCCTCTCAGCTGGGATCCTCATGCTAATGCTACACGATCAGTATCAAGAGACCCTCTCAAAGTGATGTCATCTAACAATTTTGAGTGAGACACCACGATAAGCACACTCAAGAGTAGTGGGCTCCATGATGGATTATTTTCTCTCCTCGGCGTTTTCCGTGCTTGCTCCAGATGGAAATTTAATTTTTTTTACTATAAGCCTCCGTAGGCAGGCTGAAAGGCATTATATCCGCGATCTAAATACATTTTCCAGATCAGCAACCAAGTTCGTGCTTGAAATTTTAATTTTTTTCTCGGAGGTCCCAAGGGTCGAATTCCGACAAGTGTATATCGACAATGAACGGCGGAAAAAATATTAACAAGAAAAAATAAACATTTCTCAATCAGAGCTATAAACCGAACGTTGGTTGGAATATAGGGCACGATGAAGGCAAATGCGTGTTGATTTCACTCCCAAGACCAAAGTGCACCAGGAACATTGTCTTTAAAAATATTCGAACACTTCGATCAGTCTTGGGCCCGGAAACTTTCGATCTGCAGCTAAACTTTTTTGAGCCTAATAAATAGGCCAACCGCTTCCAAAACTATAGAAATAAAAGGCCAAACGAGTGCGGTCCAAAATAAAAATAATCAAATACATCCGAAATATACTGGGTGTCCCATTTATCTTGACCACCCGAAATAACTTTTTGTCCAGATGTAAAATCGAAAATGTGTCAAACAAATGTCCATTAGCCGTCAGGGTGACATTAATTAGCATGATTGCCTTCCTTGTAGCTTTGTTATTTACAAATATATGAACATCGGTATGTCTTTTTTAAATGGCACTCTATATTTTTTATTCGGCAATTCATTTCCTCTCCTAACGACTTATTTAAAAATGTAGCTCAGCGGGCCATTAACATAAACACAATGTCCTGAAAAATGACTGACTCACTAGCGCTTAGTGCAGGTACGCAGGTATTGGAACTACTCCACTTGCTGACGTTGACAGAGAACAAATGAAAACATAGTCAAATGCATACCAGTCATTCATAAAAAATATAGGGTGCCATTTAATAAAAGGCATATCTTTGTAAATAACAAAGCTACAAGGAAGGCAGTCATGCTGATTAGTGTCCCTCCGACGGCTAATGAATATTTACTTCACACATTTTTGAATTTGCATCTGGACAAAAAGTTATTTCGAGTGGTCAAGATAAATGGGACACCCTGTATATAAGATTCTTTTAAACGCTTGTAATGCAAACGTGTAAAGTTATCACTGAAAACGGCGAGAATATTATGCTATAATTATAAATTAGAAGCTAAAATAGCGAGGTACGATGGTTGACAGCAGCAAAGAAGTCACGAGTGGAGGCATTCGAAATTAGTCGTTATCGATGAATGATGAGGGTAAAATGAATCGGCCAAGTAGGCAATAAGGAAGTACTTAGAAAATTGATGGAAAAGAGAAGCCCCCTAAAAACTCCAAGATTTACTCAATCCGTCATATCATGAAGAATGAAGGCCTGATGAAGAAATCGTTGAAAGAAAAGTGGACGAGATGAAAGGATAAAGACGACCCCGAGTGAGCTACACAGGTCAGGTCATAATGTATGTGAAAAAGAAGAAATATGAAAGGTTTAGCATGTAGTAGAGTGGAGTGAAGAGCAGCGTCGAACAAATCATTGGATTAATGACTTATGGTGACGAAGCTTAAATTATAAGAGCATATTGTTCCAGTTTAATTAAGGAAAAAGATATGGTACTTTTCCTCATATTATATTTTCCACATAGTTCAACGCATGCCATATGACGCGTTTCGACCGTTAGGTCAATCTCAAGTAGGTACGTTGCCCGTCGTGTTTGCACTGCTCGATACGCAATAAACTTGTGGAAAAGTATCTTATTCGTTAACTCAGGATATCCACTATATCTCGCCTGAAGAAGTAATTTTTATTATTATGGTTGTCCAACTTTATCCTCATCAAATAATGACTTAAGAGAAATTAATTTCAATTTGCGTTCCCTCTCCGCATTCCTTAGCCTCCAACTATTAGATTTAAGTGTATACTTATTCTATAGATTTCATTGTCATCAGTAGATATTGTACCTTTTGCTATTGTAAGGTATACCGTAGACTTTCATCATGAATTAGGTTAAATTTTAGTTTTGTTTTACACGTGGCCGCTGAAGTCCTTAACATGAGAGGTTTTATGAGGAAAGTATAAAACGCCTGTACAATAGAGAGCATAATACATGTCATTTGATCTTATACGAGTTAGTCCATTTTTCCAAGTCTCATACTTGAGTCTTAAGGCCGTTTTACACGGTACACGTAATTGCGCAATCTGACGTACGTACGAAGGTGCAATCAAAATTGCGTCGTGTAAAGCGGTGAATTGCTAGAACACATGCGAGGATGCATGGATGCGAGACGGCAAAATAGCCCGTTCTAATTTCGTTCATGCATTCGCGCAATTCCACGCCATTTTAGAAATTAATGCAGCTCTAACCTGCGCAATTCCGTGCCCCGTGTAAAACGGCCTTTAGACATGTGTAATAAAATACAACAATTTTGGGGGCATTAAAGAATACTTTACCACTAACATATTTAATTGATTCGTAATTTTAGATCTATCAGCACTACCAATGGAAGTTAAAATAATGCCAAAGTTGATATATTTCTGTGATTTTTAAACAATTGTGAAAGGCTTACCCAAATTCACCCGAATGTAGAGTTTCAGTGTTTTTTAAATGGCTATAACTTCAGGACAAATAACTTCCAATATTAAAGTCCCTAACATAAAATTCGTGGTCTTGAGTGTGACTTCATGGAATATACAAAACATCTTTGTAATAGCACATAAATTTATTACTGCATTACCTAGATTTTGACGTATCACGTAATCATCTGGTATATTTGAATAGAAGACAGAGAATATAGTTTCATATCGAAACCTAGGTCGTACAGTATTAAATTTATGTGTAATTACAAAGTTTTTAGATTTCATTCTGTAACATATATTTTTTGATAAATAACCCGAAGTTGACCCCCACACTTGTATGCATGTATACGCATAGGCATGCTTAGATCTGAATAGGATTACAATCAATATTCCCCTAGGAGAACACTTTCTTCGCATCACACGACTCTCACATGTATCCTCCTACTCTGGATTCAGCACCACCCAGAAGAAACTTCTTAATTCCCACGCCAGTAATATCTCCTTTCTCTCCGAAAATAAGTCTTTTCAAGCCTGTCTAACCTCGTCCCTCTCTCTCTCCCTCACCAGCGTTAACGCATCTCCAAGGAAGACGTTCATAACGCAGGCGAATGAAATGTTTCCAAGCAAAAACCGTTGTGAACGGCGTCGCGGCGTGGAGAACAGTGCTTTGGGTCGCATTAATCCGGGGCAGAAATGAACAAAGTTTGTTCAACCGAGTTATTTCTCACCTTCTCGCGGCCGAAACTTGTTTTCCTCCTATTCCAACCCTTTACATGCTCCCTCAAGAAAGCCTCCCGTAAATGTATCGCGGTTTGTTTCATTTGTAATCTTCACCACGCATCTCTTCCGGCGTTTCGGAGTAAATACTTAAGGCTGGGACACAATCAACGCTAACGTGAGACGGTATACGGGATCCGGGAGAACGTGAGACGGGGAACGCCACCGTGCGGTCACAATTGACATTCCCGTGGCCGGCAATAAAATTGACTAACGCCCGCGCAGTGGTTTTGTTTGTGGTCTTCAGTCTTTTCGTTTGTGTGTAGGAAGAGTTTTGAAGAATGTTCGAAATCGACGAGGATAGTATGCACATAAATTAAATTAAGTAATGGCTTACCTTAACTGACTTCTCTTCAGCTGACGTTGCACGACAACAACAACTGCTATATTCAGCAATGGGCGCCAACAATGCTGTATCGCTGTGATTGGCTTTCCGTGTACGGGACACGGGAAGAGATGAAAGTTGGTCATCTCTCACGTTTACGTACTCTCCGTAAACGGTGGTTGTGTCACTTCCATAAGCTTTCCCTTCCGCCATATTTTTACCGATTCCCGTTAACGGCTCGCGTCTAACGTTAGCGTCCATTGTGTCTCGGCCTTTACGGAGAACTTAACGCGCGGCGTGTAACACTCCTTAGGAAATTTCCTGATGATGCAGGAGGTAAGGGGTGAACAGTTAACTTCCTTCTCATCGCCAGCTTTATGTGCTCGTTCATCTGTATACATAAAAGAGGATGTCTGTTTGTCTATCCGCAATCCATTTCCATACCATCACCATTATCTTGTGGTGTTCTGCCCGTCGTTGGGTCCCTCGCGCCAATGCTGTCTCCATTCCCTCCTCTCTTCGGCCATCTCCTTGAAGTCTCCATATCTTCCAATTTTTGCGTTGTCGATAAACTTCAGCCTTCTCTTTCCCCTTCTTCTGATCCCTTCCACCGTTCCCTCCAAACCTACTTTCAAAATTCCATTCCCTCTCATCAAATATCCCAGCCAGTTACCCTTCCTTTGATTTATTTTGTCCATCAACATTCTTTTCTCATCTATCCTATTTAAAAGCCATTTACACGGTACATTAACACGTGCGGGTTAATTTCTAAATGTGTGAACGCGAGAATGAACGCCAAAATGCACCGTGTAACCACCCAACTTGTGCGAATGCATGCACAGAAAATAGAACCTGTTTAATTTTGGTTCATGCATTCGTACATGTTCCGTTCCGTTCCACAAAAACCATTCACGCAAACGTACCTCAACTCGTACGTGTTAATGTATCGTGTAAACAGGCCTTAACACTTGCTCATTCCTAACTCTATCAGTCCACCACATTCCCTCCATCTTCCTCGAAACGCACATCTCAAACGCCCCAATCCTGTCCCTGTCTCTCTTTCCCATCGTTCAAGTCTCACATCCATACAAAAACACACTCCACACACAGCATTACACCAATCTCTTCCTCAATTTTAATTCCAGTGCCTTGTTACACAAGGCTCTTTTCTTCTACTTGAAAAC
Organism: Ischnura elegans; assembly: GCF_921293095.1. Classification (NCBI taxonomy): domain Eukaryota; kingdom Metazoa; phylum Arthropoda; class Insecta; order Odonata; family Coenagrionidae; genus Ischnura; species Ischnura elegans. Next base: position 82,117,302 of record NC_060254.1, on the reverse strand, counting down.
TTCTTTCCGTACCATATGCACCAATTTCAACCAAAATTGGTGCATACGTACATGCCATATTATCAAACCCCGTAGTGCTACTTTCGATTGAGTCCGATGGGTCCTTTGCGTCGTTTACTTATCACCGTTTGTTACGTCACGTCATACAATTTCTGCGGTTGGACATCCTGGCACGTAGGCACACCCCTTGACAAGCTCAAAGAGGCCACGACTATTACATTATACCAATAGTATTACAAAAGCGGATATCCAAGTCGGTCTCTAATTGTGCTGTCACCCACCGCGCATTTAAATGGGTTTACGGAAGTCGCCACTCGCGTCGCTGACGGACAAATTGATCCGAGTTTCTCGGGATAATATTGTATAATTAGGGTTATAAACCCAAATTTATACACATGACGATGTGATCTATCAAATTCATAGCTTTTCAATAATATTCCTCGCAACTACAAAAATGATAGTGCTTTATAATTGAAAAAGTGGCTTACATAGCAAGGCCCGTTATATATTCATTGTAATTTGACTATGCATCAGGAATCATCATCTTGAATACAGTTTCCTTGGAGTACACTTCACGCCTTGATAAAAAGATTTTAAAAAACAATACCGCTATTATCAATCAATTTTTCAAGTTCAAGTCCTGCGTTGTATTTAATTTGTCCTCTAACCGGTTAATTTAATCAAATGACAAATCAGTTTCGGTGACACATATCTCCAAGGGCACATAAGGCATTTCATTTATTTCATGTGGCTATTCAAAAAAATAGAAAGAAAAAAATCGATTCCCTATAAAATAACCTTTTGATCCGTAAGCATTAATAACAACTAAAGTAATTAATTATAGCTTCATATGCGCCGAACACTGTCTCAAAAAGTAGCCACCATAGCCTTTAGCCTCTATACATTTCCATTTGGGAAAAATCGTGCAAAAATCAAAATTTTTTGTTACAGGATGGATACCTGAGGGCAATAGAAACCGTTCCTCATTCAACTTGCACCATAAAATTTATACTGATTACAATTTTATATGTCAAACCCTCTTTAAATTAAACTTTCAATGCAAATTTCATGGCTTCTACGTCCTATCCCTCCAAAATAATGCTTAGCTACAAAAAAATTGTAACTGTTTTGTTTCATCGATCGTCTTCGAAGATTTGGAGCCTTATTTCTTCGTTTTTGATAACGTCAGTAGCTAGATTTTACTCTGGCTTATTTTCCATATAATATTCATCCAAAAAAACAAAAGGTATGCATAATTTATTAGAAAAACTTAGCAGAGAGCGAGAAATAATACAATAACCTTGATTAAAATAATTTCATTTGGCTGTAATGCGATAATCAAACAAAATGTGGGCATCAGACAAAAAGCTAGGAGTGAGAAAGTAAGAAAATATATGGTGCTGTGCAGAGTTTTAGATGAAAGCATCCACATCACTTACGAGAATCCAAGGTAAATTGCAAAGGCTAAGTTCAAAAACAAGGAAAACTTCACGGCAGGAAACGTGCATCCAACGCCGACGGAAGAGTGCAGATCTATCTAAAATCCATGCCACTGTACCCGGCTCTGGAATGCGGGAGGCTAGGATGAGAGAGGAAAATAGGCTTCAGGTGAATAGGCAGTGTATGCGAGGCGAGAAAATTGCGGCTGAGTGAGATGCGAAAAAAGAATAGGTGTTGTTTTCAGATTAGGAGAGAACCAACTGAAGAAGAAAAATAGGACAATAAGTGGATTACGACCTGATAGTTGGGTGCAATGGAGTTATTTAAGCACATATTATAAAGATTTATTCAATACGTAGATAAATATGGGGGTAATAAAAAAATTAACATTAGAATTGCCAGGCTCGCCATGTTGACGTGCAACCCCTACATGCTTAATCATATTTTTTTCAGTCATCTTAATTTTTTCTGGCTCTTATTTATTTTTTATGGTACGTATTCCGTCAAACGTTCCGCCATTTTTTTCTCATAGAAATGCAATTGTACAACCTGTCTACGTTAAAAGATCAAGACCCGTAAAAATAAAGGGCTAAGCGTTTCTATTTTAGCTGTAATGATAACGAATATTTTATCCATAAAAACACTACATTATATTACGCCTGGCTATATTGATGTTTTAGTAAGCATATTTGTGCATTTTACATTTCTTATTACACTTTGAATTGAAATAAGCGACGTAACTGCCATACCGATTGTCTTTTAGTAGGCCAGGGCAGGGGATGAAGGAGTGACGGGACCGCTGTTCATTTTAAACGTTTTATTGGAAAATTATTCGTAAAATGTTACTAAGTTGTATTGATAAATAAAGAAATGTGCTGTATTTGCTGAATGTATCAATTAATTTTATGCTGAGCAAAGAAATATTTGAAATAATTACTACATGTCAAAATTACCGGTAATGATCCTTCAAGGTACCCAAACAACCACGGACCTTCTAGTGTTAACAGGCTTTAACGCAGCAAGAAAGATTGGGGACAAACCGAATCAAAAAATCGCATAAAGTATGATATTGAAAGTGAGATCATTTATTAAAAACAAATACAGGCAATTATGAATCAACTCCAGTCTCTGCTATAAGCTAAATCTTGAATTTTCAGTTTCCCACATCACTTGCAACTTTTGAGAAAAATGCCTTCAATGGAACTCTGTGCTAATATAATTTTATTTCATTCAAAACAGGTACGCACATAAGACGCTGTAAGCCTGTATCTCCAGATTTTCTTGACTTACATCCGAATATATAACATTTCCGTTCATAGCTCATAGATTGCAAAGTTGAACGGAGTTACTTACACCATAATTCTAGCAAAAATTAAAGCCTTCATTGAAAATTTGTATCATACAATGAAAGTCTTTATATTGCCCTCTGATAATTTTGTATTATAAATAGCTGGTTGCTTAATAAGAGGTAAAAGTTCATTATGAACTACAGTGGTCATGATGCTAAATTCACAGGTTCCACATTTTAATCATTTGGTCTGAATGCCTACAAAAATTGGCAACCGCACTAGATAATGTGTTTTCTTTTTCCCAAATAAATGGGGAAAAATAAGTTTATAACTATATAAGTAATACTTTTATCATAGCAATAACCTTTAAGTTTAGTTTGTCAAACCGTAGGGTTTGGAAAAAGCGCTTTCCCATTAATACAAACGCAAAATTCTTAACGCTGAAAAAAATATGGTTCCGCAAAAAACCCACGCAGCAAACTGTATATTCTTTAAGTTCATATATCAGGTTTTATTGGATTTAATGTGGCACAAAAACATAAAAAAATCAATTACAGCCGATATGGATATAAGAGGAAAACCACTGCCAGGTAATGAAGACTTATGCTCTACGTTCACCAACAGATGCTCGTCCAGAAGGAACAAATGGACCGCAAAACCATATTTGATATTGAGAAGCTCACAAGAGAGGGCATTTACTTCCCCTCGTTCCGAGCGTAATGTGATGGGAGTGGCCGAAAAAGAAAAAGAGACTCGCGGGCCCCTTTCGTTTTTTGTTTTTCAAAGAGCACCATGGGCTGGCCGCACATTACAGTTGACTACAGGAGCATTTCCTCCCAAGAATACTAAAAAGAACAGGGCGTCGTAAAGTCCACAGGAGCCGTACATAACATCGTGCATTCACTACGCGTTTAAGAGGAAGAGTTAAATTTTTCAACAAAAAATTTAAAAAATAATACTTTATTATAAGACCGAATCGTGAGAGCATTCATGTCGTAAGTTAGGGGCATAGAACAATTGTCGCAAGTTAGGGCTCAAAGCTGTAAGTATAAGATAATTTTTTAATAATAATTCAGTGAACCGTAAGGGAGAAAGTAAAAGAGGATTGCCAGAAGTACGATATAAGATTTATCCACTGAATCATACTTGGAATTTAGGAACTGAGCTGAATGAATATGCAACACATGGTTTCAATGCACAATATCTATTTACATACGTAAGAGAGCGTTACGTTAGGGCTCATTTTCAACATGATTGACGACTGATGGTGCTAAAAGAAAAGAATTCCGAAAGTAAGATATTGGGCGGTAATATATTTGTAATTGAAACAATATCGTATACATCCGTAGATGTATTATATGATAACCCTAGAAAATTATTACAAATAGCCGTAATAACCAAATGATTCAAGAACTAAATCAGAACTATTGGGTTAAATACATTCTCATTTTTCAAGGAAATAGAAGCAAAATACCCAACCTCTACGAAGGAACCCACAAGCAGACCTAAAGTGAGTAAATTCCACAGATTCTACATCCTAATTGGACCCTGTTCCACATCACTGGGAAAAAAGTCTATTAGAATAATTTTATGGGTAGACTTGTATGCTTAATTACACTACTCGCACCGTCGCGTCGGGAAGAACAAATAAATAGCCTGAAGCTGCGTTAGCTCTCAAATGCTTCTTTCGATGATAGCACGTCGAGCATCTTCCTCTTCTTCATGGATATTGATATGATCACTGCAAATTTCTTTTTCGAGAATGAGCGAGGAGAGTGGAAACCATGCATTTCAAATTTTGCATCGTACCTAATAATAAAATCGCAGTTCCCATTAAGCTCAGCACAAAATCTTAGCCTTATGAGAAATTTGCATGCATACTTCATTAAACCCAATCAACACATCGTAATTTTACCGTATAATCAATAATTAATTAACTAGAGCAAAAAATAAACTAAAACTCAATTCGGTGGAAACTTCCATTCGGTGTTAATGAAACAACCGTAGTTTCATCAAATTACGTCACAAAAGGTTAGCAATGCACAGAATGATTGCGACCTGGCTCGCTTCGATATATTTATGCAGATTATTCATTTCTTACGTCCCTGTATGTAAACAAAAATTTTCTTTTCTAGGCTAAAATCCCGTCTCCTATGCAAATTCCGTCGGACGTAAACTCGTAAATCAGAAACTGCCCGAAACCTTGATGTCTCACGAAGCACCGGCGAAAAAAATCACTCTGAAAATATCCTCATTTAATTAAATTGAGTCGCAAGGGAGCTCAATTACCCGAAAACTGGAATAAAATTCGGCCCGAACTACGGCATTACTGCAGTAATTTGTCCGCGGAAAAGTGTGCAAGGAGGAACGGGAGTGAAATAGTCATTAAAAATCTGGAATAGCAGCATGAATCACCCGAGTGACGCGAAAATAAAGAAAAAAATGAAGTAAGAATTTATGGGTGGAGAGACGACTTGCTGGGACTCTTGGTCTCAAGGGGCGCTTCTTTTTAAGTGTAAAGCCGCGCCCAGTGCACTCGCTCGCGCTGCCACCTGGTGATTGGGCCGAGGAAACTCAGCGGCAGCTTACGGAAAAAAAACATGCAGGGGTGGTATCTCGCGGAATGCACTCGTGTTGGTAAGATCAACGAATTTTTTCGTGTTTCATTAGTTTTTCCAAATACGTTTTCATTTTCTATCAGCTATACAACATCTAGTTCTTATCCTTCTTTTAATGAGACATAGCAATATATCCAAAGGATTTACTTGAACACGACACGTTTCTTAGATACAACACAATCACCACACATATTTTTGTATTGTTGTTACAACGAAACGAGTCGTGTTGGAATAAACCTTGTGGAAATATTGCGTCTCATTATGTTAATATTAAGAACTTCCAGCCAGTGGCGCAGCATGACACACAAGGTAGTTGTTATACTTTTTCGTTGCTACAACGAGTGTAGATTAAGTTAAAATTCCCTTTAACGGGGAAATTACTTAATATCAGTGCATACTATATACAAGTATTCAAATGGAGAGGTTGAAGTTTACATAGCAATTGATTTGTTTAAAGTATTTAAAGAACATATTTACGATGCAAATCATAAATGACAGTAAAACTATAACATGACTAACAGCATTTATTGCTGGGAGACTATTGCCGAATAAAGTATAGCAGACACAATATTAATTTAAAGCAGCTGTTTCATACCACTCTTATTATTAGTGCGGTTTCCGGCCGAAAAATTGTTTGGATTGGTGATGGTAAAGCTCGAACCAGGATAAACCACAGGCGTGTGAACTCCACATGCTCAGTGCGTAGTGGTATCTCCAACCTGGCCACATCATCACACGAGAATTTATTTTTGACTGATCAAAGGATTTGATCCCACCACTCTTCGGCGATAAGCCATTCGCCCTAACCACTGGGCTACCTCACTCCCCTGACCACCAGATAGCTTCCACTGTGTAGCAAGCGATATAGAAACATGGTTAAATGTTGAAATATTACGGACTCTTCGATTTTTTTACATGCATAAAAAAGTGACATTTTCACACAGCTGCACTGCTCCAGGCTCAGGTGCTAGTAGAGCCAACAGCCTTATTATAGGGGTATTTAAAAAAAAATTTGCTATACAGAACTTCAGATGGTTATCCGTCAAATTTGAGGTGTCCCAGGAAAGAACTGGCCACTTCACCGTAATTGTGTGACATACACACGCATGTGGCTTAGTTTGAGGTGTGCTACACCACACCTACTCAAAACCAACCTTCAGATAAAATCACCAAGTGAGTGATCCGTGTGTAAAGCATGATTTTAAAGGATTGAAATTATTCTTTTCGTATCAAGAATGCTATAAACCTATCAGGTAAGCTCTGATGTATCTGAAAAGGCTATATGCATGTAGGCTATATAGGGTAGAGATACCTTGTGTCACGAAATGTTAAACATCTACATCTACATAATACCCCGCAAAGCCGCCTAAAAGGCGTGTGGCAGGGGGTGTTAGGACACCAGCCGTTGGGACTAGCGTTTATTAAAGCCCTTTGTGGTTTGGGGGAAAAACGAATTCCCATATCTATCCGTTCGGCAGAACATCTCTCTTAATTTATCGCTTCTATCGGACCTGGAAATATAGTGTGGCTCTAATATTATGTTTTCTGTGTCGCTCTTAAAGATATCCATTCTCAATTGTTCAAGCAATCTAAGCCTGGCGCGCAGCCTCCGAGTCTCAAGCAGCTCCCAGCCATATTCGCTTAACATCTGAGTAACGCTGCCTGTACGCCCGTAGTGGTTTTTGACGAACCTCGCAGCCTTCATTTGTATTTTGTTCAGTTCGCGGATTAAGTCCTTCTGCACCGGATCCCATACGCTCGCTGCATATTCAAGGTGCGGTCAGACGAGAGCGAAATAGCACCTTTCTTTTACTTTCTCATCCGAAAATCTTCCCACAACACGCTTCACGAATCCTTATTTTTTCAAGGCTATGCCGCAAATATTCTTTATATGTGTTCCCAACGTGAAAAAAAAAGTGGATAGATGATGCACTGGACAACTCATGACTTTGAAAGCTTTGATTGCCGGAGATCGCAATGTATCAATGGCATTTGGCAACAGGACGAACTCGGGGCCAATATACTCGGAGCGCTTGACTTAATATTTCTGTAGTTTATGAATGGTGCCTTTTCCACCTAAGCATTTTAAGACACCTAAATATATGTATTAAGTTTGTAGCGTGCCGATCTGTCTGCATTTTGTGCGGTCACACTTTAGGGTCTATCTCAGTCGTACCAATTGCTACAGGGATGAAGTTTGGAGCGTTCAACGCAGAATATCTGCACGTACCTTTGAGACTTGGTCGAAGCGCTGCAGATTGACATCGCGTAAAATTGCGAGCAAAAAACGTGCAAAAAAGGGCCAAAACCAGCCTGCCCACAAAACGGGAGACAAGCAGTGGCTAGCCACAATTAATTCCTGTCTTTCCACTACGGTGGTTCTCCTTTGCAAAACTCTAGCTAACAGCAACATGTGCAATAATATGACAGGCAATAGCGCCACCACGATAGGCAACGACCGGTATCGCATCCGAGTCAACCTTGCTGTAGAATAGGCAGGTTGGCACTGCTAGTCAAAAGTAATTTTGGTTCTTACTATCCCCATCTATCCAAGGTTAAAATTTGGTGGCAAAATTTTTCTCCACTCGGTACATATCGAGTATTACTTTAATTTTATTTCTACTCTTCTGGACAACTTATGACTTGGAATGCATTACCTGCCGATGATCGAGATACATCCAAGGCATCCGGCAACAGGGAAGACTCGCGACCAATCGAAGCGCTAGGAAAAATGTTTCTGTGGTGAAAAAATGGTGCGTTTTCGATCCAAACATCATTATTTATTTTGATTCCCACTGTCATCAGCCACCCAGGGTTAAAAATTTCGTGACACAATTCTTCTCCATCTTACATAGCATATAGGAGATACGTATACCGATATCATTTTCAGATCCATCAGAACTTACATTATTGATTAATAGAATTCTTAGAATCAAAAGAAACTTTTAACACACAGTAACCATGCTTACATACGGGCAGTGGTAGATCTACGGGAAGGGGGGGGGCTGAGTGGGCTACAGCCCCCCCCAATTGGGTCGGAACACAAACTAGGTAAAATCTAAGTATTTGGGGGTTACCACTTTGCACAAAAGTGTTTAGTTTTTTTCCCTTGCATATTTACCTTCTTCGACGAATTGAAATACAAATTAGCTCTAAATTTAGGCCCTATTTTACATAATTTTGACACATTACAATCCAGAGGTAGACCCTGAGAGGGGCTAAGAGGGGGTGTACCCCCCCTTGGGTATTCAATTTACACTAGATAGAATCGTAACCTTATCCCACACCCCATTGTCCCTATCTAGATCCACAACTGCATGCGGTTCACTCACCTTGTAATTTTTTAGGTTGGTTTTGAGTAGGTCAGGGTAGAGCTCACCTCTAAATAAGCATACATAATGTAGAGGCTTCGTTTCATTTTCTCTCTCCTTTCCGACGGCGCAACTTTCCCTTTTAACCAGAATAACTTTTCCCGGTAGCTTGAGGCAATGTCGGATTTTTCCCGCTGCCCTGTCATTCCCGGGGTTTCCCGGAGTGGGGCGGCCGTCCCGGCATCTCACCGTGGCTTGGATGCGTAGAGATGACGTACTCTTCCCCCCTCCCCCCCCCAGGGGTCCTCATAGAGCGTCCCAACCCACCCGTCAACCGTCCACGTGAGGGCCCCACCCGCTGCCTCGCAAATCTCTTAATTCGTCCCACCCAACGCCGGGGCGTAATTTGCGAACGCGAAACTGTAGCAGAAGCCTCCCCGCATCCCCACCATATCTCTCTCCTCAGTCGAGTCGAGAGGTCGTTTTCCATGTGAGGAGAGTGGAAAAGATGGGGTCTGAAGGTGGGAAAAGGCTGAGGGGGAGGTCGTGGGGGAGGTTTAGGGGCTGGACCAGTGGACGCTCAACGATCCGTGTCATTTCGCCGTCGTGAGAAGACTTTGCTTGGGGGTGGGGGGTTGTAGTGGTGGGGGTAGAGGTTTGGGGAGCTGAGGGGAGGGGTAGTATTTCCCCCCCTCCTTCCCTTCCTCCGCTTGTCGCGAAGTGCTTTCGTCGAGTTGGTGAAAAAAAATTGCATTGCGCGAAGAAAAGTTGGGTAATTTTCATTCCGAGATTGGAGCGGTAATTTGAGTAAGCGCTCATTTCACGGTGGCGGGAGTATGAGACCCCTTCTCTACTCGAAAACTCCTTAAAGCGCCGCGGAAAACTCCGCCATCTCGACAATTGCTTCCCTCCTCACCTCCCTCTCCCCCCCAACCCTAGCAACCATCTCCCCCTCCTTCTCTTGACTCATTTCCCGAGAGAAAGAAGGGAAAAGAGGCCGTCGCCGCTGGAGTGCAGAGCGGCAGCTCCGTCAACGGCGTCCGGTGACTCGCCTTCTCTCCTCCGGCGCCGGAGACCAATGGCTTCCCTTTTCAAACGGAAAGGATTAAAAAAAGGCCCCTCACTGAAAAAGTTTTACCCCTCCCTCTCTCACATTCACTCTTTCATGGCTCTGAATAAACGAATACATCCAACTTGCACGTTGGAGTGAGCTCGTTGAAATGCAATGCAGTTTCCCATAAAGTCAAGAGAGAGAGAGAGATAATCCAATAACGAAGGGGAATGTAACAATCCATCACTTATTTTTAATGTTTATCACACCTAGAATTCTTGACTCAGTTTAAATGAAATGTCTTCAGAGAGCGCTAGAGAGAGATATTCTCACTACACAGTGCTTATAAACATAAATCTATGACTTCTTTGAGTAGGTTTACATTTAAAAGTCTTCTCCAAAACTACAGCGCAATGTAGCGTCATTTTTATCACATAGTTTTCAAAGGAGAATGTCTAGGTTGATCTCTTATCTAATTCCCGATCACAACAACCCTTCTTGACTCGATTTTAATGGAATTTCCTCAGAGTGCTCTAGAGAAAAATATGCTCACGGTACAGTCCTGAGAAACGTAAATAACTATGTTTTCTCTTGGATATACATCTCAAAGTCTATTAAAAAATTATCTCGGTGGACGTATCGTCATTTTTACCCCATATTTTTTAAATGCAAATTCCTATGTCGATCAGTTTTTTAATGTTTTTTTTACACCGAGTTTTCTCGAGTGCGAGAAGTTTGATTATAGCTATGATCAGTGACTCAATTACATTAGAGTAATCCCAGAGTGCTACTTAGTGTGATATTCTCACTAAAGAGTGCAGCTATACTCATGTGAAGGTATATACAAAAGTTTTGATTTGTCTTGTCATATTCAACGCCAGAAAATTTATCAAGTGATCGTGGATTTAAATCTCAATTAATATGTTTTTATGGATACATGTTTTAATTTTTGACTTGCGAGGAATTTAAGTAACCCTCTATGTGATAAACATTTATGTGGACCTAGTCTTATCATTTCTAGTGTTGTCTTATTATTTCAATTAATAAATTGCTCTTCAATGTTACAAACTCCTATAAAAAAGTGAAAGTTTTCGCTAGAAAAGCATAATTCCTCCCTTCTCTTTATCAATTAAACGAGTACATCTACCTTCCAAGCTGATATGACCTTATTGGCTATAACGGAGGCTGATTATCTGACAACAAAGAGAAATGGTCCACATTATCTGTCATTTTAGATCTAATCACACCGAAGTTCTGGATCTCTCAAAGAACAATTATTATCATGAATCAATGAATTACTAATATTGCCATTAGTTCAAAATTGGCGTCATAGTGTGTGCTGTATTAACTCTCATTTTAGCATCCATAACACGAATCCATATGATGTCAAAAATCATCATTTGAGACAAGCTTAAGCGCTTATGAATGATTTTCATTTCATTTGGTGGTTATTCTACTGTTCAACTGCAACTACGCTATTGTGATGTCGTAACCTTTTTTTTGCTTCTCAAACAATAATAGTCATCTATAATCTCTGGAGCTTTATTCTCTCTCTTACATCCAATATGGCTCTCTTCCTAACAATCCCTTATTCACTCCTCCATCACCATAGCGCCCTCAAAAAACAGCAATATAAAAATAAACATGCATACAAATAAAAATACAATTCAAACATTAATGCATAATACAAGGACCATGGCATATTTAATCACGCCGAACATCAAGGACGCGACGTTACAGCTATCTATCGAGGTATATACCATCCAAAACATGAGTTTTAAATAAACGCGATTCTATCCTAACGATGTAGTAATGAATTATACTTTCACATAGTAAATTGCTGCCTATACTGCAGGATATTGGAATTAGAGGGTATATCCAGAAATGGTTTGGAAGCTATCTCCTGCAGAGGAGTATCAGGGTGAAATTTAAAAACTGTATTGGAAACCAAGGAAATGTAGAATATGGTGTACCTCAAGGTTCTATTTTAGGACCAATCCTTTTTACTGTGTATATTAATAGTATATTTAAATGTATTTTAAATTGTAATATTTTACTTTATGCTGATGATGTTGTATTGATATCTGCTCATAGAGATTTAAATACTGCCATTGCCTACATGCAAAATGATGTAAATAACTTAACAAAATGGTCACATGACCATGACCTCTCCATCAACATGAAGAAGTCCAAAGTTATGTCCATAGCCAATAATGCAGCTAACGTTCAACAGATTCACATAACAATACATGATTATAAATGCCTTCATACTGAAATAACCAAGTCTGTGTGTAAATGCAACAAATTAGAACAAGTAACACAATATACGTATCTCGGTATCATAATAGATCAGACATTCAAATTTAGGGAACACTGTGAGAAGATATGTAGTAAATTACGAAAGGTTAGTTATCAAATGTATCATATTAGAGATTTTTTGCATATTAAAGTTCAAAAGATGTTGTATTTCGCAACTGCTGAATCAATATTAAGATATGGCGTTACTATTTGGGGTAAAACCTGTAGGGTACATAAATTAAAACTATACAGTACACAAAACCGAATCATCAAAGCGATTGCATACCACAAAAAAAATGATAATAATTTGTCAGCTAACTCAGACTCTCACGATACAAATAATTTCTATGAAACACTAAGAATACTACCACTCGAAAAACTTCTAACCTATATTTTAGTAATAGATAATTATTTTTCCAATAAATACAAAACACTGAAAGACAATTTTCATAAAATGGAAAAGAGGAATCTATACCAATATAAAATCCCCAAATGCTTCAATCAATACGGTGAAAACAAAATGGTGGTTAGTGTTCCTAAATTGTTTAACAAATTACCTAAAGAAATGCATGGTTTAACCACATATTCGGATGTCAAAAGTAAACTTTTAAATTATCTACTTGAGGACTTTAATTTTTAATTTTAAGACATAAGTTTTTTATCGTTTCTTTCATTGTTTTAGATGTTTTTCACTTCTTGTAAATGAATTATGGAGAACCTGCTGATGAGCCTGTTTTGGCTCAGAAGGTCTCCTAATTGTAAAAATATTTTTTTGTTCTAAAATATTGTAATATCAGGGTTTTTCTCTTTTATCTTTTCTTGCCCAATAAGTCAGAATATGTGTTGGTTATATAGTGAATAGCGTGTTAAGAATTTGTAAAGGGAATGTTTTTAATGTATAACATATATTTTAATATTTGAGATATGTATTTTTGATGTATTGTAATGTGTTTATAAACATCGTATTAAAGATTTCACATTAAATTATTTAAAAAAAAAAAAAAAAATCATTCCTTATTTTTATTTAGGTACTGAAGAAATGTCCCCGATGAAAAATGTTAATGCCTCTCTTACGGTTCTGTATTAAAAATACATCAAACATTTGATTTGAAGTGTCTTTTGTTGCAATATAGTGGGCCATGAATTCGTGAAACAATCCGATCAGCAAGAGAAATGTCCAAGGAGATCAGTCATTTCAAATTCAATCACAAGACGCTTTCTTGCCCACGCGACGATCGATATTTTATGGGATCACTGAATCTCTCCCTATCAAACGAAAAGAAGCACAAGCTAAGACGACTTGCCTTTCATCCAGAATGCTGGTGAATAAACTCAGCCATAGAGTACGGTAAAAATACGCCCCGTTATATCTATTAAATAACCATGATAAAATATAAAAAATTGCGATGTTTTATCATTTTTTATGGCGGTACTTTTCCCTAGCAAGCATCGAAGTATGGCATCAACAAATTTAACGGCTATAAACATCGCCAGACCGGAACATATAGCCATAGTTGATATTTTTTGCATCATTATAGACATTAATTATAATTTTCATCGCAAATACGAACAAAGAAACGGATAAAATTGCCCTCGTTGATTAGGCGCGGTCGTTCTTGTAGAAGTTGAAGGTCAACTTTTACCAGGAGTACTAATTGTATGCGTTAGAAAAATTTAAAAGATGACTGGCTTCATGGTGAGAGATCAACCCACAAATAACACTTGATATAGTCTCATATATTAACTGGTGAATCTATTTATAAGCCATGGGAATTCACTAATCAGGAGGCCTAATTTGAAATAATTACTGTTGCGATCGTTGAATGTATTTGAGTTTCAGTCAATTACCATCATGAATTTTCATGTGATAAATGTAGGAGTTGAACTCATTTCTTTGCTTCCGTTCATATTCTGCATGAATGTAGCCCTGCGTTTGGTATATGTGCTGATTTTTTACTAATATTTTAACATTCCGTATCGGCCATTATTTTTATTTCAAGAATACAATTTTCTAAAGTTCTGTAAAGTTTTTCTAAATTCTCTTAGCCCTGAATAAACAAAAATGATGGCAGTAAGTTGAAGTGACCAGAAATGCGTTTCAATCTGCACGTTTAGTAGAGAAATTGTCTGATTATTTGAGAAATGTATATCCGATGACTTATTTGAAATTTAATCACATTAACCCTTCTATGGCCGATGTTCTATAGGATCAGTGATCTCCTTTCAATCTAATGGCAAGAAGTACGGCCTCGTAGCGTTACCTAGTAATGGATTCTCATGCAAGAGCGCGAAGGTTTCATGTGATGAACGATTTTAAATGGCCGAATAGGATATAAATGTCGCCGAATACCTTCTACACACAGGTTGCACTGAGGTTAGATTTTTGAATAAGCACATTTGTTAGCATTGAAAATTCGATTAGAAAATTATATGGATGCATATTTTGTCATTTCCATAGTTACGGTTGTGATAAAGCAAAACAATTTTTCATCAATCTATACGCCGGGAATGCCTAAAATTTTACATCAAAACAATTTTATTTTAATAAAATATATCACCTGACATCTTATTGCAATATTTATGGGTAATTGAGAACTAGTTCTCGTCTACAGTCAGTGCCTGTGAGATTCTACCTTGGTGATTGTGCGTTACATAAATTTTTCAATAAATTTTAACATTATGATTTAGACTAGAATGCACAAGCACGTTACAGTAGACTGCATTAAATTGCATGCAACCATATATTTTCAAGAAGTAATCTGATACAGAATAAAAATTCCTTTTTTGTCATAGTTATTTGAAATATAATTAGGTAAGTCTTTTCTGATGCCGCGACTGCCGATGTATTCTAGGGTCGATGACTTCCATTTACCCAAGCACGACGTAAAATACCAAATTTATATTATGCCTACATATCTCATGAATGCCAACGTATCATATGAAATTGATATTTAAATAAAGTAAATATTAGCCATAAAACTCTACGAGAAAACATGAACGAATTACTCACTTATTTGAATCAATTTATGATTGTGGGAAAATATCAAAATGTCGAAAACAAAAAGGCCAATTCTAAAAATACATCAACACTTTTTATCAGTTCATTAATTTATTATTATATAAGTATCGATACCACGTATCCCAGTCAGAAAACTAAAAGCACGTGGTTATCCCGCACTTCATTCTACCCCACAAGACCACACCAAACCGGACGATTACAATACCTCGACTTAGGATTACGTCTTAATGATGGCTTCGCGCAACATTTAAGAGCATCAAAATTTAACTTCCTAAATTAATACAAAATATAAAAAAACTCACATTTACAATTCAACGGAACAAAATGCAGTACGCAGATGATAAAATACAAGATTTCTACCCACATTTGACACTAAAAGAGAGTAACTAAACTCTATTCTAAATTAGCAATTAAATGGATTTCAAATCTAAAATGAATTCCAAAAATAAACTAAGCTATTTGGTTGATTTTGATACGAACGAAAATAAAAATGATTGACACCATGTTAACAAAAAGTGAATGATTAAAAAAATTAGCTTTTCTTCTTTCCTGCCTTACGATTATTAAGTTAAATAAACTACCTTAAATGAAAAGAGAAATGAAAGCGATGAAAGTGGTTTGAAAGGGAAAAAACGACGCACTAGAGACATAGCTCAATACTTTCACCAACGTGAACTTTTCCTTTTCATATGGCACGCTGAGGCAACGGGAAGCTTAGCTTACTAGAACAAATTTTACTCAAGAAATGAACATGTTCTCCGTACAAGAAGGAATTAAGTTCCATTCATTATGAGAGGCAAGGAACTCAAGAGTCATTAAACTCAAAATAGTGTTAAGAATCCACGAATTGAGGAAAATAAGGGGTTTAGGAAAGCATTTAGATAGACGTGACGCAGTAATGATGGCGAGTATTTGCGGCTCCGTGAAAGTGTGAGTTTTCCTTTTTAGAGAAATGAGAGCTGGAAACAACTATCACACAGAGACAGCTATAAACTAAGACCTTTTAGTTGACATTTCTATAAAATAATAACGTTCTTTATCATGCTACTCTTCCAAATATAACTCTGTACTAATAAAAGTGTAATCAAATTCCCTGTATCATTTTTTTTTCTGAGAGAGATATTTTCCATTCATCGCGGAAGAGGGAAACTATTTTCAAGATTACTCATGCGGGACACGTGTATCACACACTTTCACTTGGTAAATCTGTATACTGAGTCGCTCATATTAACTTTCTACTATGGTACTTCATTCTAAAACAATGGAAATTATAGTAGACCTCAGCGGCTTTACTTTCGATGTTAAGGTACAGATAGTAGATAATGACCTTAAGTTCTTGGAGTTAAGGCCAAATAATGCAAAAGTTATTTGCCTACATTTATTTTATGTTTTAGAGGATGATGTGATTGGAAATTTAGAAATCTGTCCAATTTGTGTGGTTTCTTCCACCAATCTATATGATTGGCTCCATCGTTATTTCTTTTAGTTTGCATATCAAGAAATGGCAGTGTACTATGTTTTCATAATCTACTGTTAATTGCAATTTAGGGAAGTTCTAAATATAAGTCATCAACAAAGTTGTAAATGAAAAGAATATTGAAGGGCAATTTAGCAATTAAGATACACATAGTACCTACATTGAATACATACATTCACAACAAAGGGTACATGTCAATTGCATCAGAGATTTATAAACCATGACCGACAGCCTTATTTACAAAACGATTAAGTAATACGCCTTTCACTGCACATTTTACGGTCTTTGAACTCGTATCATTGTCTCATCAGCCAAGTGAATAGCAATACATATTTTTATTAAAAGTAATACTTCCGCACAACTATCTATCAAGCTTTATAAAGTACATTATTTTACAATAACGCCTAACTTTTTTAAAGTAAAACATATATCCATAAGGTCATATTTCATAGAATACAGCATTCATAGCAATCAAGATGAAGTCATAACCATGCATACTGTTAAAAGTTTTTGAGAAATATAAGGAGTTAAATCCATTTCCATACCCTTTTAAGTGTTTGCATCATCAGAAGCCTTACAAAGATGCTTAGAAAGAATAACCATGGAATTGAAAGTATCCAATATACATGCACCAAAACTATTGCTATTGGAATTGGACTCAACTCTTAAGGCTTTTATGCCATGGGCGTACCCAGCGAGGAGCAGGAGGGGGCAGCTGGCCCCCTAAAAGCAATGATCGCAAATATTTTAAGGAAAATAATATTTTTTCAAGCAAATAATTTTAAAAACTAATAAAGAGCTGTTACTGTTTCCTTAAAATGTTGATTTCATTCACCTTTTCCATGCTTAAATCTTACCTACAACTTGAACAACCATGGCTTGCCCCCCCCCCCCTTAGTTTTGATCCTGGGTACGCCCTCGTTTTATGCAGTATGCACGTAAACTTATATTAGTATCTAGTGATAGATATATGATTCCTTGCACAGAGATATTTTTCCTATTGAAATAAAAGCGCTCGGAGAGCTTATTTGAGGAAAATAAATTTTACAGCTGACCCCTGAAACGAATAGTCTGCGCTTTCGAGATATAATCCGACGTAATTCGTAACAGAATTTTTAGAGGAAATAAGAATTCAACCTCACTCCTGAAATGAATTCTGCGCGCATTCGAGTTGTAATCCGCTGTAACTCGTAATGTACCTACTTTCGTCACCTGAGTTCCATTACTCCATTCCCCACGGGCGGGCCGTACCAACATGACCTTAACTAATGTGCGACGCGAAACGCTGGTATGCCCGCACACGTACTTCCGTACACACAACACGCGCCTGTACGCAAACATGTAGAAAGTGAGTTAGCTCCAGGGTCGGAGAGTGCGCTTGCCAACGGAAAGGCTTGAGGATACAAGTGGAGGCGCCGGGAGTGCCCACTCTCGCAGTGCCGAGGCCGTAGGGGTTGATGGGAAGGGCGGGGAACACATATGGGAGGGAATCATGGGTAGCTATAGTCCGCCTCCACTTCCCCTCGGTGCGCTCCCGGAAAACACGGTCAAATGCCACACTCTCTCCCACACACTGCCATGTGCTCCCACTCTCCCGAGTCAAATGCAGCACAGGCTGAAATCAGGTCCGCTTCCCCAGGTGCTTGGTGCAAGCGAGGCATACAATTCCGCGCGCGCGCGAGGAGGCCGATCGCCGGGACGTTGCACCTCGCCTGCTTGACGACCCGTGGAGTGAGACCTTCGGTGTGGGTTGATGCTCATATGCCACGCAACCATGAAATTCTTGGATATTAAAAAAAATCTAAACGGGACGCAGTATCAGGGGCGTATCCAGGATCATAACCAGGGGGGGAGGCAAGCCATGGTCTAGGGGGGGAAACCAAATTATGACATTAGTTTATGAAATTATTTCCTTGAAAAAATAGTTTAACTTTAGTTACATATCTTATACCAGGTGCGCAGCTAGGAATTAAGTCTAGGGGGGGTTTTAGGCGCAACTAATACTTACGGGTGTGGGGGTATTGCAAACCCACCAGGGTAAGCAGGAGTTGCGGTTGTACTCCTTCAGAAAATTTTGAAGAATAATGGTTCAAAATGGCGAGTTTTACGGCTTTCTGAGGGATATCTGAAAAAATCCTAGCACTATGCTGTAAGTAATACTGATCCAAATAAGTAAAATGGATTAAACTTAAAAATTTCTCTGTGCTCTGGGGAGGTTTTATCCCCCAAAACCCCCTCCTCGCTGTGCCATCTTATACTAAAACATATCATTTTTCGCGGGTTTAAAGAAAATTTGTTGAATGATTTCGTTTCAAATCAGTACTGATTTTGCTTAGATACTTGCTTTTTTGCTTCTAGAGGGGGCAGCTGCCCCCCTGCCCCTTGCTGGGTACGCCCATGCGCAGTATGAATGCGGAAACGATATATAGTGGCTGTAATAGGACACGATGCGTTAATGCTGCTCACATTCCACGCACGGATGACATTCTTGGATTTGACGGTAAAAAATGTTACGCGAGTCGCAGTATGAATGCGGAACCGATACATATTTTTAAAAACCAGACAAAGCGAGTGTCCATATTGGGATTAAATGCGTGAATATCTACTCTGACCTATATATGAAGATCAAGGAAGTTGCAAAAGTGAAGAACTAATTTAGCGTGCATTGCACGCGCTCACTAGAAGCCCTTGTTTCAATTTCTCCTTCACTAACACTGGAAAGGTCACATATGTTCGTATACACTTTTGAAATGCCATTCCATTTTTCGTGCTTATGAGCACTATCATATTTATTCAAGAGATGGATTTCATCGCACCGAAGCGGTTGAAAAAAAAACAATTCCGGACCGCAAAGTCCGTCAAAGGAGTCGTGTCGTGTCGAGAAGTGGAGATGAATATTTTTATTGGTGCAAACTTCGCAGTGTTAACACGCATACGGGTTTATTGTAATGCAATGCCTTCTCTCTCGTACAGAGATACCTCGCCTGCCATTTTGCCTGCTCTAAAATGTGACGTTTTCATAGATAAACTCGCAAGCAAGCGTGGGCCGAGAGTCGTGCAGCACAGAAGCGAGCATATTCCAAGCCATTAACCGACTGCAGCCCACACTCTCACTCAGCGCGCACTCCTAAAATTCTCTCGGCTGGAGCCCAGACCGCTCTCGAAATGGAATCCGCAGACGATAACTCTTAACCGGTCATCCAACCCGATGGGCTAGTGCAAGAGTATCCCCGCTGAAATTATCAATTCAAAGAGCGAAATGATTTCTGCACGGACAGAATGGGAACTCACCTCCAAGTTCCTTATAGACTCCTCCTAATACGGTCCCGTAATATTGGTACCGAATTCCGTGTACTGTACAATATGGCCGGATATATAGTTAAACATAAGGTCTGTTAGCGTTGCTACTAGAAGTAATTCGGAACGAACTCGACGGATGCCAGAACCACTGTTGGTAATGCATTTTTTTATAATCCGCGGTCAGTTACACATTTTCTGACGTAATGGAAAAGTTTTCTCCGAAATGGCGGGTCAAATTAAATATTTATATATGTATAAGACTTGGTTCTTTCCTGTCCCACGCTGTGGTGAATTCTTCACGGGATTCCCACCTTGTGTACTATTCAAGCGGAGCTGACGCGACGTTCCGAAAACTAACTCTGCCATAGCCCTTGGGGCATTGAGTGTTGGGTCAACATTCTGGATCAATATAAACCGGGAAAAACATGGGAATATTGCTAAATAACTCCGTGGAAAATAAAATTTGATCAGATACATTGTTAAACTTAAGTGTTTTTAGCGCTGCTCCTCGTAATAATTAGGAAGGAACACGACGAGCCCCATCATCTCTCTTAATAATACATTTTAGAAATATTCCGTCAGTACAAACATAGTCTAAAGTACCAGCAAAGTGGACAAATAAATGACTGGGCAAATAAAGTGTTTAGATAATTTGGAAACACCTCTAACATGATTACACCAAAGTCCGCAATGAAAAAATATTTGACTTAGTCGGAATTCGAACCAGGATAGCCGATCAAGTGTGTAAGCCAGTTACATTACCAAGCCATTTTCTCAGAGCGAACTTGGGGATGGGTTTTATCGAACGAGATGTTGACGTCACGAGTCCACCCTGTGGCCCATGTGGCTGAGGTCGTGCTTTCTAAGCCACTGTGGGAGTGAAAATCCCCTCATTTTGTCGTTGGTCGGTGAAGAAAAATTCCAAAGTACTGCATGAAACAAGTGACTTTGTATGCAGTCACGCGCACAAGTGCAATGTTCAAGGCACCAAAGTGTGAATTTCGCCATTAAAAAATATTTGACTTAGCCGGGATTCGAAACCGGTTCTCCCGATTGCCGGTTAGGTATGTTGGCCAGTTACACCACCAAAACCACATAACATGAATTAAAATTTCTAGCAAACAGCATCTTACATCTCCATACTACCCCGCAAGCCGCCCAAATACGCCTGTAGCAGGGGGTATTGGGACACCTGCCGTTTACATATTAAAGGAAATGCTCAAATTAAATTATGACCAGCATTTATTAAAGTCCTTTATTGCTTTCGGGAATGTATCTCTCTTAATTACCGCTTCTGTGGGACCTGGAAGTATAGTGGGTAGTTAATATGATGTTCTTTGTGTCACTCTAAAAGATATCTATCCTTTCTTACTCAAGAAATCTAAGCCTATCGCGCAGCCTCGGAGCCTCTAGCGCCTCCCAGCCTTATTACCTAAGCATCTGGGTAACGCTTTCCGTGGAAGATTTTGACGAATCGCGCAGATTTTCTTTGTACTTTACTCAGTTCACGGGTAAAGTCTTTCTGTACCAGATACCGCTGGAATAGCCTCTGGTGGCCCTGCTTACCTAAGTCACAGATGGAAACTCGGCGTCCTCGACTCCAGCTCCATACGAACATCCCTGTGTCCACACTATGTGTTGGGTGAAGTTTGACCCACATTCTCCGTCCTCCTCTCAGTCGACTGTGTCCGAATTCCCTCGGGAAAAGCGTCCGAGAGGAAAATTTAAGGCGATGGGTCCAGGAGTGCGCCCCTGCTGTACACTCAGCGAACTCAGCCGAGACTCGTTTGAAAGCATTGGAGTGAAAACACATTCACGCCTCGTCGCCGTCCGGTCAACTTAACTATTCGACTAGAGTGTAGCGGTGGTATTGATAAACGAGCTGACCTGACTGCCACCTCGCTGGTGTCACACGCAGCTAAAGTTTCTACGAGTGGCATCAGTAGCGTGACAGCCCCACATGGCCAATGGGAAAGTATATGCGTCAATCTAAAAAAAATGTACATTTTCTACTGGCAAAACAAAAAAAATAACGTCCATGGACATGGTTTCCACGGACATAATGTCCACGGACATGACGATTTCGTCTAAATTAAGTTATAGTTGGGACTTAATATAAGTTAGGGCATTGTCCTTACAAAATTGAACTTGCATTTTATAGCTGGAAAAGATATCTCAATTGTAATAAGTAAAACATTTTACTTTTACTAATTTTTACCTGTCCACAGCTGATGATATTGGCTCTTTCAAAAAACTGAAACAAATTTTTTCTTCCAGCGTTAAAACATTCACTTAAGCAAGTTTAAATTCAAACAACCCAATATAACTGACAATATCTTTCCCTACACACTGGTTGTTCAGGGCTGTCACCATATCCTATGAATAATTCCCCCTTTTTCCTGTTCACGGGCATTGCTTTTTTTGGTAGGACAAATGTTTTTTATGATAAAAATTATGAAATAAAGCAACACAAAAAGATTATTTTGGAATTTTTATATTATTGTAACTTGTTTAATCATAGATTTTATAGTTAGTTATTTAGAAAAGGTTGTTAACACAATAAATACCTCTTCGAAAATTTATGTGGGACTGTCCACGGACATGACGAATCATAATCGGTGGACATTAAATTTGGGATTACATTTTTTTTTCTTTGATAATTTGTCACCAAAATTAGTAAAAGGGTACATAAAATAATTTACCACTTCATTTTTGATTTACCAGTTTTGGTTTTTTTATGGAAGCCCATGGACATAATTTTGTACGGTTGTGGGAGAATGACCCATATATATTTCACGACTCCAGTAATCATAGTAGTTATTGATATGAAGGAAGTGGTGCTAGCTTAGAACCGTAAGTAATGCAGTATTTTGTTCGCACTATTCTTTAATTTTGTTTCCATTTACAAGTAAAAAGACGGAGACTGAGGCATACAATATCATATTTAAGGCACCGATTACGATATGTTCTAATCATAAAGCAACACATCTATTTGAATCGCAACTCAAGGTGGAATCTAAAAAAATAACTTATTGGCGAATATATCCAAAGTTCGCTAAATTTAAGTGGAATAAAATTACAATTAAAAACTTATAAAAGTTTCGATAAAAGTGAAATAAATTGGCTAAAATATTAACGATATCGCAGCCATTACTTTCAAAGTCGATACCACTATTACCAAACTGCCATCTAATACATGCGATCAGAAGCATAAACACGATTTGAGAGTTGTGTGCAAGATAAATTGCAGCCTTTTCACATGCCTGGAGGCTATTCTCAAGTTGGGCTTAAATCCACAATCTAGCTCACAAGTAGTGATGGAAAATGTCAATCAAATTCGATTTTTCGAGCAATCGATTTTTAATCGAAATGAAAAGCTCGATTTATCGAAAACGTAGACGGCTCTTTAAATTAAATTCAGTTTGTACAAAAACATCTTGATTTTACATTCGAAAACACAAAATACGTTGGAGGTGCAGGAAAAAATCCCAAAACATCTAAAAATACACGAGCTTACAAATACTCGCAGATTAAAGTGCTGGGATCACCGCTTGGAACCAATCGGTTTCTCTAATATTATTAAGAAATATTAACTGATTGTGATGTTTACTTTATGATCGAGGGCGTGCTTTCCAATTTTACCAGCCTTAAAGAAAAGTCTTTCTAATCGAACGCATAACGTTATCATAAGCCTATAGTGACATTTAGTCACTGACTGACTAAAGCCCATAGTGACGCTGCTGAGATCAAATAAAATGGTCAAGATCGAAGCTGAAAATTCGAGTTTGGATCGAAATTCGAAGATCAAGGCTCAATGTCGATTTCCTTGATTTTTTACATTTAAAACTCGATTTTCAATATAAAAGAAATCGATTTTTCCAACACTACTCACTAGATGGAACCACTTTGACAGGCTCCCCTACTTATTCTCTGCCTCACGTCACTTACCCATACTGTTACTGCCCACCCTGGCCGCCTAATTGCTTCCGTCTGCACACGAACACGTCCTTTTCTGTTGCGCCACGGACGAGTAGGTAGGGGAGCGACTTAAGTATTCGCTCAGACTTGGGCGCGAGCCAGAATGGCCTCAGGCATTTCTCGCCACGGAGGGAGATGAGACACCACAGGCGGTTAAGTCGGCGCGTAGCGGTGTTATTATTTGAGGAGGTTCCACCGTGAGGATATGTAAATACCTTTCCCCAGAATTCTTACCACTGGGGTAGTAAATATTATACCTGGGATACAAGACTTGTATTTCCCAAGAAAAATTAAACCATGCATGTGAATTATTTCTCCTCATATTCAAGCACACATTTTTACCATCTTTTAACTTTTGATGCAGCAATTCTTTTGCCTTTTTAAATGTTTCATTTTAGCGGGTGAGAATCCTGGGGATACAAGTGATTATTTTTCTAAACAGATTTAGGTACAGATATTAATAGAAGAAATATACAAAAACTTGGTACTCAAGGGATACTAGTGAGTCTCTGTTCTTTGCTGGCATCGAGTAGAAAATCAAAGATACTACTAAATATCTTGTTGACCCCGTTCGTTTCCTTTACCTATTTACTGTGCCTAACTCTGTTTAGAAAAAAACGCCTGTACCCCTTAGCTCTTACCCACTCAAATGACAATTAGTTCCCTTAAAAATAAAACATATTTTTACCATTAATTACGTTTGCCTCTATATTACTGTTTCCTCTTTTAAATCGGCGGGTGATGTTTCATTTTAACTGTCAATTGATCTTTTGCAAATGATTTCCAAGCTTGAGAAATTCATTTTATGGATCAAAATGTTTTGCTTAAATTTGGGAGCTAGCTATCTTTCAAACATAGAAATATTCCCAATAAACTATGCTATGGACGATCAATATTCCGATTGTGATAATTTTTCTGATCGAATAGCTCTATTTAGTTCTAAGTCAAAGCCACTGTAAATCTTGTTCCCCAAAATCGCAGTCAAATTTTCCGGCTATTAAATATAAACACAATTTATCGGGTACGACTTCCTCATACGTACTCATGCTATCACGGAGGTAAATGCTAAAATTTACTGTGGAGGAAATATCAATAATTCCCTGAATGGATTTTATACCACTTTATGATCGCTCATCCTCGCGTAGTAATATTTACCTATTGATATTTTAATGGCTTCCAGGAATGAGACTGATGGTCAATTTGTAATGACCTAAGAGATACCAGAAAAAATTGAGCAAAATATTTACATGAAGCTCAAAATATTAAATTGTGATAGAATATGGACTTAAATAATGAATAAAGTGGTGTAATAAATGCAATCATGATCTGTATCGACTCAATTTTTTATATAAATTCATTTTTCATTATCAAACTAGTAAATAAAAAATCTAACAAATTTTGTGTTGTTGCAAAAAAAGGTACATAAATTTAACAAAGGAGATACAAACATATCTCGTATTGCACTTTACATTAATGTTTTACCTCTCTCTCCATACCGTCGCGATGTTCAGTGAAATTTTAAACACTCCCAAGGTACGACTTAACGCGACGTTTAAAGCCATTTTTTAAATTAACTACCTGCTGTGTAAATTACTGTAAAAATTCATAAATATAAGAACAAAATGCAGTAACTTTAAAAAGAATTTAAAGAAAATTGACGCAGGACATAAATTTTGAAATGTAGTTAGAATTGAGAAAAGAAATAACTGCTACAATTACTCTACGACTAGATCTAACTCAAATTCTAATATAAATATCTATCTCAATTAAAAACCCGTAGCGCTCAGAAGTGCACGAATATTGTATATTCATTCACTGCGCTAACTCTCATCTACATCTACCAGGTACCGCGCAAGCCATCACCACGGTGTGTGGCATGGGGAGATTCCACAACAGTTATGCAGCATTCATCCTAGCCTTAATCAGACACGTCGTCGCTAGGAAATATATTCTAGGAAATATATGATTATGTGCCCATTATTATCCGAATAACATAGTCGTTCACAAATAAAGAAACTTAAGAATATTTTATTCTCAAAATCTGCATACAGTGGCTCTGGGTTAACTCCTAAGGTATAATCCATTGCCTCCATTATTCTCTATATCGTTCATTCTTGAATCGAAACAAAACTCAAAAAAATACTACGCAGTAAAAAACTCTGATAGTAGTGATAAACAAAAATTGTTGTTGAGGATCAAGTCCTGGAGCAAGTGTCGCACTTCAAGTTCTTAGGATGCGATATAAGATATGTCGAGGAAAAAGATATTATAAATAAGGTCAACACTCTCCAGAGAATAAGTGGTACAATTAGAAGAGCTCTAAAAAACAAAACAAGAAAAGAAACACAAATAAAATTTTACTAAGTGATGGCAGTCCCTAGTGTACTCTACGGATCAGAATGTTGGGGACCAAAAAAGAATGAATTAAGGCAGATAGAATCATCGGAAATGCACTTCTTAAGATCAGCAAAAGGCTGCACAAGATTGGATAAAATAAGAAACACTCAGATAAGAGATGAACTGGGTGTCCGGGCAGTCACTGACAAACTACAAGACTACAAACATAGATGGAACGACCATTTACTTCGAATGCCAAATGAAATAATTCTAAAACAAACAATGGAATATCAACCATATTGCAAGAGAAGTATAGGAAGACCAAGGAAAAGATGATAATGTGGAGCCGGAACAGGCTTAATAGCCTAATCCTGGAAGGAAGAAGGAGAAGTAGCTGGTCTTCATCGAATGGCATTGGGAGATAAAAATCATTATCACACGGCTGAGTACAACATGCACAAGACATACTTGAGTTGTAACTCGAATGAGGGTCATAATTACAAAGAATGCTTTCTTACACCGTAGATTCCTGGATGCCTGACCTCCATTACATTTACGCAGAGTTAAACCGATCTTAACATGTCTCTGGAGGTGCCTTATCAAGCAGGATAATCGTATGATCGACCATTATCGGGGTAATATGCGCATTCGCTATTACCGACATATGCCGCAACGCAAGTAGATGTGCTGTATATGGTCGCGTATACAAGGCGGCGGACCAGTGATTGAGGTTAATACTTCTGAGGACATTTGTCACTCTCTATGCGATAATATCAATAGCGTTACGTGCGTAGTAAATTCGACGAAATCAAGGAACAAGTGAGATATAAAAATACTAGGGACAACAATATTAGGGAGATTGAAAGATATTACGGAAAAATTAAAAGTAAGAACAAAGGGAGAAAAAAGAATGCCTTTTTAATAAAAGATAAAATGACCACTTCAGAATACAATATTACCTTTAGCATATTTTATTATACAGGGAAATATTAAAAGGATTTAAGAAAGAATAGTAAATAGCGAGCAATATATCTCCTTTACTAGTCGAGGAGTTATCAGAGAAATCCTATTATGATTGACACGAAAAGTGGCAAACTTCTAGGCATTGAACTTCCCCGAATCAAGGATAGTTATCTAAGAGTAAACTTAAAGTGCCACAATCCAAAAGTCATTTTAACGAAAAACAATCGCAGCAAGAGGGGGATTTTCTGAACAGGACGGGTTGATCTCGTACGTATTTTGCATTGAAATATTGGTCCTATCAATGAATTCCGCACCTCAGCCTATATTTCACGAGATTCCAAGAGAATATCGCCTACTCCTCTCATCCAATTCTTCTCCGAAGTGAGGCACAATGTCCATAGTTTAAGGATTATGTCACCAGCAGTCTGGGCTGTTATTTGATTCATCAGTTAGTCGATCAGGACAGAGCACTTCACAAGATGCGTCGCACCCGCACAGGCACTAGGCAATTTTTCTCTTTTCCAGACTCATTTATTGTTAAAAATATGGAACTACCATATTAAATTTTTAACTGTAGTAGGAATATACCCGTGTTAATTATGTAATGCATCTATTTATTTTAAAAACTAAGAAAACATGTTCATGCATGAGGCACAGGAAGGTGTTGATATGAGGATTTATGCACCCTGAAAATTTCATTATGATGGCCTTTGGTATTTGACAATATACTAATTAGTACCAAAGAGGGAAGGTAAAATACCGATCGGAAGTGGTGTATTGCCCTAGTGGGTGCACATATGGTCTAATGTAGCGATTTCTCGGCGTATCCCCAATTTTTTCATTCTTTTTGAATTTAGTAATTTGGAGTCTTTTTACATTTCAAAAGAAGGGAAATTTTCAGTAAAATATTATATTCATATGCATGAAAACAGCGAATAAAATACCGACACTGAACACCTTGCAGAAATCTATTACAATCGGTGAACAACCGTGATAGGAAGAGCATAAGAGCATCATCGATATAAGGCGATATCACCCAAATTTTCTCATGAGATAATGTTCCTTCCCCTGTCTTATAGACATCAACCTTTATATTGAATGCTGATTGAGGTGTTATTGTCGCACCAAGGAGAAAGTTTGGCGGTTGATAATTCAGCCAATCGATGTAGACCTTAGATGCCTGGTTGGGTAAGGTGGAGTCGAGTACCGGAGAGACCCCTCACGAAACAAATATGGCGGCTTTTGTTTACATTAGGTGATTGGGTCAACATCGGTAGGTTTTCATTGATTTATTGAAAATACAAGAAGGTTTCGCCAATATTGTGCACATAAATTCATGAAAATGCCGAGGAAACCAACTTTTTATACAAAGAAAATAAAATCTACTTCAGAAACCGGCCTTTAAAATAGGACTTAGGTATATTCGCTTAAATGATTGTGTAACGTAATTTTTTCGCTTCATCTACTGTGGTTTCTCTTTCATTAAAATTAATTGTCATAGGTTTAACGTCAATATCACGGTCACAACAATTTTCTTTTATACATTGTCTTAAGTATTAATGCACTCAATTCCGATGGAAATCATCATAAGTGCTGTCAGGGTTAATATTACTTTA
Organism: Ischnura elegans; assembly: GCF_921293095.1. Lineage (NCBI taxonomy): Eukaryota > Metazoa > Arthropoda > Insecta > Odonata > Coenagrionidae > Ischnura > Ischnura elegans. The sequence continues at coordinate 82,088,605 of NC_060254.1, read as the reverse complement.
TCAACGATTTTCCCCGACAGCGAACGAACTGGAATGTAAAATAGCCATACTTTCTATTCCCACTTGCCGTCATTGTGCAACTAGTGTGGCAGAGCACACGAAATGTATTTAAAGAAACGGAAATAGCGCTTCATTGAGGCAATTTAACTTGATGTAAAGCATAAGCTAGGCAGCTAATGGTTTCATTATCTTCCAGAAAATTTCAATGAACTTGTTATATTAAATAGATTTCATATTGTAAAATACATGTAACATAACCACCTACGGGATATAACCATTTGTCTGCATCCGAATGTATCAGCGGTGTAAGCCTCTGATGTTAGCCTTACTTTGAAGATGATGATTATAATAAATACTACCCATCTAAACATAATGCTTTTTTTACTTTCCCAACGTTTTTACAATTCACATATTTTATCACTTTGGTTGCAATTCAGTTTGCAGTTATGTTTATACCTTAGCAACAATTGGACCGGGTGATCGTGTCTGCATATTACAGAACTTTACCTTTCTTTGTCAATGGTAATGAAGATCATACTTTAAAGTATTCATGCGAATAGCGAAAAGTGATTACTCTAGTGATTTGTTCATTAAAAGTCTGCATTACGATGACTGAAGATAGTTTTATCTTTCAAGTCAGGGTGATACTACAAGTTCAATAGATTCAGGCTTCAATTTGTGGAAGTTAGACATATTTAAATAAATAAAAGATCGTAGCACTTTAAAAATTATTGTGTAAAAGTGATAAGATCTTTTATTTATTTAAAAATGATTATACAAGAACGTAATACCGAGTGGTAGATGAATTTGAGAAATTCTTCGCGAGGTGGGCCCTAATTCACTTATAATATAATTTTAAGTGTAGTGCTCAAAAAAGCTATGATATTACCAACCATAACAATGTTCATCGTATTATTGACTTGCGGCTGAATATAAACATTCCCGTGAATTTCACCCATAATCGTGCATCGTGAGTCATTTGTTTTCTATACAAACGAACATATTTTTCGTTACACAACTTAAATCAAAAACATTAATACGTGTCATTGTTGCATTCGAACCAATCAGAACACAAGTTTTCATAAATGATATGAAAAATAGTTCATAATTTTAAAAGTGAAAATCTCTTTCGAGCTATCCATCCCACTCTGTTTCGACAGGAGAGGCTCTTGAATCATGGCTTCCTATTAGTCGTAGGTTTGAATGTCCAAATGATCTAATCCATTGGCCTGCGTTTAGCGAGTTTGCCGTGTCGGCAGGTCGGTAGTGCAGATTTCGACTGATCAGTTGGCCTAAACTTCCTCCAGATACACGATTGCGCGTACATTTATACTGTTCCGGTGACTCTTTTCTCGCCTTAACCAGTCATTTTACAAAAAGCAATGAAAATGGAATGGCGCATATCGACCGTTGTCGTATGTAGTGTTGTTTGTGTGAAATTGAAGCCTAAAACCTCACTAGTTGACGATACACATAAACATTTCGTAAATACAAAGATCGTAATTTTTTTCAATATTTGCATATTTTTCTTTCTTTTTCTATTAAACTATTAATATTGCTTGCTTGCTTAAATAATTGATTTTCATCATTGAATAACTCTTTTTTCAATTATTTTTTTACTAGTCTGCATTGTTTTACATAACAGTGATTTTGAGATTATAAACAATTATAAATAAATATAAACCTATGATTGAGAGGAGGTTAAAACATATAAAAGACTCGTATACGAGTAATTTGTTGAGGCAGTGTGTATGATGGTGGGGATACTTGTGTCACAATCCCAAATGCCTGTAAAATAAAGTGTATTACCTGTTGTGAAGGATTACTATTTATCACATTGAGGGAATGAAAAATATACTTTTCGTGTAGACATATTTTAAATCCTGAAAATGGCCTCCCATTGACCGCTGGTTAAAATGGCCATATGATCTAAATTGTTGGTAGGATCATATCCCATTTTCTCTGTTTCGCTTCACGCTACTCGATGATGAAAAAGTGCGGGAACCCATTCAGCGCTTGTAAATTCACTTGAGCCCAATTTGATCCACTTCACCACGCCGAATCGTATCATTCCTTTCCATTTCGCCCGAGAAGCGCCTCAAAAATATGGAATGGAGCCACAAGCCAGAGCCCTGGTCACAGCACTGCATTCGTAATACGGCGTATTGACTTTCGGAACACGGCCGACCGTTCAATTATTCATATTAATCGCTGTCGGCGTATTGGCTGATATGCCCAGCATTCATAACTTTCGGCACTCGGTCAGGCACGCTCGATGTCAAGCGTGTAACTCGGAAAGAATTGATATGTTTGGAAAACGCATTAAAAATGTACTCGCGGACTGGCATCTGGCTCTCTTATAACGTTGGCAACCTGGTAAGAATTCAAAAGACCCTCGAGTGTCGGATATCAAATGGAAAAAGTTACTTGAGCGTATTTACCTTTCAAAAGCTCCGCAGCTTTTTAAGGTAATGGATGTGATAACTCGGTCACACTCAATGGAGGCCTTTTCATCAAAGGTCCGTAACAACCTTCTCCCTCCGGCAATTGCCTCGCTGTAATTGTAGCGATGTGAGGTTTTCAGTTAAGCCTATGCATCATAAAGTAATCCCAATTCCACTCACTGCAAAAAATAATGCACTGCAATGATATTTTTTTAAGCCTCATCGAAGGCTTAAAAAGCAAGAATCCGTTGTTTTATTCCAAAACAATGTTTTCATTAATGTATTATCCCTCTTCAAAAGAAAAAGGCTTTCAAAATTATTCCAAAACAATCATAAGCTCAACACGTTGTTAAAAGCATATTTGGAAAACTTTAGTAATAATGCCGCAATTACCAAATGAGAATTTACGTAAGCTAGAAAAAAACTCAGCATGAGGCATAGTAACCAAAGGAAAATTATATGAGGTTAGGGGTAAATATTTCGCGCGGGAAAAACGAGATTGCCAAGGCCCAAAAAAGGCTTTCTCTGCTTGAAGTTCAGAATTCTCTGAGTAAACTCATTTAAAACGTAGGCTTGGAACATTTTCTCCATTTCACTCAAGTACGCAATGGCTTCAGCGCTATTCTTATTATGTTGAAAGATGGACGTTTCACGTACTTCACTGAAGGTGATATAGAAATCACTACTGACACTGGGTAAATTCTTATATATAAGACATTTCTCAGTCAACGAAATAAGGTAATCATGAGCGTATTTAGCCTCACAGCTCTGCGGAGCAAGTTGTGAGGAGGGAAGGAAGACTTCTGCCGAAACATATTGAATTCCCCTCTCGAATTCCTTATTACAAAACCAAAAATGTTAGCTAGAGCGGTAGTCATTACGGTGGTTAGCGTACGTTTTGCCTCGGTCAATGTTACTATCGCAAAAATGTACATAAAATAACTCTAACAATAAGTGAGATATTGCGATATATTGCTGTCATTTTTCTAGCATATTCCCAAACATTTGTACTATTTGAACTATTTGTCTATTTGAACATTAATTTAAATTAAAAGAGTCACCAAAATACATCCTAATCCAAATAGCGCTACCCAACATCGTATATCAGTGAAGGATAATTCGGTTGAGGGTTGCCACTGGTTAGGCGTAGCCGAAAACTGAGAGCATTCTCTAGACATTAAGGTGATCAACAAGCCTTGTTCGGTAATTATGAGAGGTTGAAGTGACTCTCAATTGTTTTGTAAATGACAGACGGCAAAGGTGGAACATTTCAATGCCCAATTCCATCAAATGAGCTGTTCACTGAATCCAATCTCAATTCCGTTTTCAAGCACAGATCTGAGTTACCGTGAAACATGCGAAACGATGGATTCAGTCACCGTATTCCGCGGTAGAAACCATAGCAAAAGCTTCCACACCAATTCGTTACAGCATCAAATTCATACACAAATTTGGTAATCATAGCCGTAATGATTCGATTTTGAAAAGAAATTCAGATCTAATTATACATTATGGTTATATTTAGACATATTATTCCTGAACTCACTGGGTGAAATTACAATTATTCTTGGTTTTCTTGGAATGTTAATCTATTTCGTAACAATCGGTTCATTTATGTTTGCATTTGTAGTTTGAAGAATAAACATTGATTCATCTAGTGAAACTGTATCAGTATTTACTTTGCTGCTTGTGGCTCCAATAAACATATTTCTCATTGAATTGAGGTAGCCAAACTTTTCAAGGGTAAAAATTACCGCCGATATCTTATTTTTTTCAACATACGCGCACAAAATTTTCAAGTAAATGAGAGTACCTACATTTCGTTACAACTCAATCAATGCTATAAATTTTATCTTAATTCCTGGAAACTACTTCATAATGCAATGCTTCAATAAATTTGTCCAAGAGAGTAAATTACAATTTTTCTCATCAAAAAACCAAATTATAAGAGAAGTATTGCCATTTTTTAGAACTTTTTACCAAGTTTCTTACTGCAGCTACGACAATGGTTGCCGCAATTGGCAATGATTTTTAGTGTTAGCCTTTATGCTCGCAACAAGTCTTGCGGGACTTAAAAATTTTACCAAATAGGAACTTAATGTGAAAGCGTGTTTACATAGTAAACCAGTAAACAATATTTTTAATCGGCAGTAGCCCAAACAACATTTGAAGGAATATTTAACTGTACAATAACTAAATAGGGGAATAAGCCAGAAATTACTTCATCATGAGAAAGAAACCGCTCAATACTCACAAATGAATTACCTCAAATATGGATAATTCAAGGATATAAAAAGGCGTAGGATTACGAGAAATAAGGCCGAAAACACCAAATATTTTATCCTTCATTTCCTACGGAAACATATCCAAACCATTTCATTCATAAACAAGAGCTTCCTCTAGACAGAGCTCAATGGAAGCTGTCAAAGATGACTTGGAGAAATAACGCACATGTCCAACCAAGATTATACATTAGGGTTAAAAAAGTAAAATAAATTAACCTCACGTAGGCCCATAAACTGTTTTAAGGTATTCTTTTTATTCAAAATAAAGTTTATTATACATATGTACCTTTGGGAAATAATGGTAGCAAGAAGGGCGAATGATAGAACTCACAGATGTGAGACGAGTCATTAAGTACCATTACTCCGCAAACAGACCGCTTGATCCATAACTTCGAATTTAAAAATCAATTTTCCTCTCCCTCATTCATCAGCCATTTAAGTCTCCTAACATATTTTAGACGATATCAGTTTAACGAAGTTATGCTTTGTTGCAGGAAATCACACATTCATCAAGTTTAGAGTTTTATTTGAACGTATCCGTATATTTATGGGAACGTAAGTTAGTAAATCATTATTATAAATATTACTGCCTTGCAAAAATATTAACAGTAAACAGAGCTATGGGTTGACTGTGTCATAAATATTTCATGACAATACGATACGAATTGAGTAGCTCTAAGCTAGGATAAACACAATTTAAAAAAAATAGGAGCTCCATATAAATATTTATGGTAGTCAAATCAATTCTAAGAATACTTGGCAGGAAACCCAGTTTCAGTTTTCAGCTTTGCGTTCGTCAATCTCATCATAGACAGACACTTCAATAATGCGGGCACATTGAATATTTAAGCACAGGCGTTGTTAGCAACTGTTAAAGGTCGATTAATAAAAGTTATTTGAATAATTTAGGCAGTAAAAATAATTCGAATAAAAATTAGAAAACAGAAACAGTTTCCTCCTAAAGACCCCATTAATCATTAGCTTTCGAACTAAAAATTTACATTAGGAACAGTAAAGGGAGCACCGTAACGCAATGTTGAAGATCAAAAAGATAAACGTAAAATAAAAGGTTGTTTTCTGTTGAATATAAAATGGAAGGATCAGATCCAGCGGCGCTCAGCGTAGAAGCACTTAAATAGATTCATTCGTTCTGGAAAAGGACGCGAAATGGAAGGAAACGGATACTAACCATTTACCTACACCTTACGTGAATAAACGACGACTCACGATAGGTTTATTTACTACTCAGAAATGATGTCATCTCCGCCCACCATTTACTCTTAAAAAAATAGCAATAAAGAAAAAAAATGTGTCGATGTATAATTTGAAGTTAATACGAAAGCATAAATTTAATGCAAACTTCTTTTGAAAAACCTATAAATATTACAAAATCTCCATGACAAAGGGTATCTATTTAGAAAATACAAATTCAAATTTGTGATGGTCTAATAATTATACCTATAAGATTTCAATAACTGGGCCCATAGGTTTATACAAATAGTCGGGCAGAAATAAATATACTAAATTTTTTGCGATAAAAATTTCCTAAAGATGGAAAGATTAGGCAAAAACCTTTTACTAAAACCTTTTCCATGCTAAGTTAGACGACCCAGGTTTCAGTTAATAATCACCATCGTCAGGCAAATGTTTATATATTATTATTGTTTTGCTATTTATATAAAGGAAAAGTGATGAATTTAGGATGGAATGATATTCGAATAAAATAGATCCAAGTAAAAGAAGAAATAGTAAGTTTTGGATTTACAAAGGAAATTTTTTCAGTGACTACGGATGTGAATAATGGTCCTCTCTGCAAGATGTTTGCGGAGAGTAATTTTGCAAAGAGTCAGCCATCAAAGGTGAGTCACTTCCGAAGAATTTTATGTCAACTTATATTCTAACACGGGGTCTTGGGAAAGTAACTAGTAAAATGAAATTTCCTCCGTTACCGTCATCACTTCTTTTTTAGAAATGATCTCTTCAGTGACAAAACTGATCTACGTTTCAAATATGCAGAAAATTTGCAAAAGTGATATCTCATTGTTTAATAACTTTTTTCAAAACCGGTCCTCAAGAATTTTACCTCCCTCTCTTGGCTGATAATAATAAAGAGAATTTTATTCCTCATAATACAAATGGTACTTGAGGTATTCACAAACAAAAATTAGAAAATAGACAACCTTTGAAACTTTCGCCCAGTGGCATGGCGTAGCCAGGAATTTCGCTTGTGGGGTCCGAAACCAGGGGGGAAATTTTTTGAAAAACCGGGTGCTAAGTAGAGGGTTTTAATCTAATTTGAACACCTTTCATGATCGAAAAAATAAATATTTTGTAAACTCATGATTTTTCAAAATTTTGTAAACACATGATTTTTTAATATTTGGTTCTCTTTTATGAAGGAAAGTAATTGCGTTTTTTTATGTGGCGTAGCCAGGAGGGGGGGGGCGGACCCCCCCGGATCCCTCCAATCGCTGCGCCACTGCTTTCGCCTCGCTTTACAATTTTTAACTTCTGAATTCACTTTTTTTACTTGCACTGACTTCTGGAGTGAAAAAATTTATAGTAAAGTCACATAAAATACATGAAGATAATACCGTGTATAAAAATCGATATTTAAAAAAAAGAACAAGTACAATATTACAAATTATCCTTGCATCAATCTTATATACGAGAGCAAAAACTCAACGTCTACCCATTAACAAAACTAGTGCGAATGATGCGATATAACTTCGTAACGCATCGCAAACAACTTAGCCTCTTGCTTCGTCCATCCCCTCCTCCATTTCATGTTCACCTCCAAGTTCTCTCCTGCCTGGAAGATAACTCAAAAAGAGCTGAGGGAATGAGTATCAACGCGGCCCTAAAGGTTTCCTGAATGGTTCCTTGAATCCAATAAGGCTGCCTTACAACCGCAGATCCGAGTACGGCCCCCGAGACATTGTATTCGATCAAAAGAAGCCAAGGCTGCTAAAATTGTCGCTCCCTACAAGCGCGCCTTTTTTGTCTGAAAAAAAAGCGTATTTAGGAGACGTTATTCCGGGGGGGAGCAAAGCCCATTTACAGTCAAATAGCTGTGAAGGGGGAGCTGGGAGGCCTAAGAAGGAAATCTCGTGGTGTCCCTCTCCAAGCCAGTGCTCAAGGACCCCAGCTGGGCTTGGGAGGAGGAAGAAGCGAAAATATTTCATTTTTTTGCGAACGAATCGAAGGCCGTGGGAGGTGGCCTCGTCACTGAGATTGTCAGAAGAGAGTGAGGAAAGACAGGCCATATCGGACTGGCGAAGGAGATCTTCCAACTTCTTTCCTTTCACCTTTGATCCTCAAGCTCCGGAAAAAAATGGGACCTCACTCATAGACTTTCATCACAACATCATTAGTGTATTAATACATGGACTGGTGAACTTTACCTCAATCTTCTTAGCCTTTCATACGCAGGTCTACTACATTCTGGTAGTTGTTTTTTCCAACATTCTTTGTTACTTGGCCTCATTACGCCTTGATCCTCTCGCAAAGTACCTGCCCGTAGTAATTCTTTCTATATCTTTCAAATAAATCCTTTGTCATTTATCGGGATTGAAATCCACGTTTTCCGGGTTCCACGCTCTAATCAAAGAGGTTATTTTATTTTATTACTTTGAAATATTTCACTTTCAACTCCTGATGCATACAGCAATCATCATAGACAAACGTTATCTGGTCTAAATTTCCTACCCAGAGATGATCATGCTCTAGCAGTTTTTCTCGTTGTTTATATTCCTAAGCGACCAATCCTCATTACCTAAGTTCTTCATGACATGTAACAATGTTTTCAATTCTATAAATGCCTTCTGTCGTCAAGCAGTTCTTACTTTATGATAATTATCACCCGCTACGTTGGGAAAAACACTACTTTCGAAGTAGTTTATTCAGTTCACATTCCCAATATTTACCAAAGGGAAGCTATTTTTAACTCTTTCGGTTTATAATACGTCAAATACGTTATTAAGAGTAATCATAACGCCTAATGTAAAATTGCCATCAGTTCCTTCATCAAATTTCACCTCTGAAAGCCTCTAATAATGCAGGAAAAATATTCTATCCTCGGCCGAAGTTTTCTAGTAATTTTTGCACACCACGTCTGTAGAAGTTGATCCTTTCGCCATTTCGTTCAACGTCAAAGATTTTTGGGATAATCGTATCGATAAGGGAGCCCAAATATCTGATTCCCAATTTCTGGAGACCGATTTTTAATCCGGTAGGGGCGGAGATTTTTCGGAGAACTCGCAGTCCCTAATGGCACGCCATAAAGAGATCACTTCATCAGTTTTGGTTAAGAGCGAACTGAAGCCATCATTGAGATCTTCTCCACCAGTGAATTTATTCCTTAGTAATGCATCCAACTCCTTATTAATCACCTCCCATAATGGTGTTAACGATCTCGGTTTAAAAGTGCGTCTAAAAATAGACTGTAACGTATATCGCCACCATTATATTCTACATAAAAACAGTGTCAAATACAAGCAGTAAGTAAAAATATCTTTATCTTACGCAAGTGCTTCACCTGTAAATTTGATAATAAGGGCACGAATGGTAAACTATTGATTTTTTCACTTAGGCTTCCGCGGTGATATTGTCTGTAGGCAGTGATTCTTCTGGCTTTCCTTCCGCCTTGATTCATTTTTCTGGACAATAATTCTACACTATTTACCCCTGTAAAGTTGGCGAAAACATTTGGAACAGAAAAATGGATAAATGCGGAAGTAAACCTCGAAGAGTCACTGCCTACAGTAAACAATTAAATTATAAGTTATGCCACTTACTAGGACTTTCCCTTCCCGTTTTTCCATTTATCAAAATAATGCTTGTTGTCTCCTGAAATAAGTTATTACATCCCATCTATCAATTAATTTTATTTTTCCTTGCCGATAGTTTAGTTTGAAAAACTAAATTTCTCCTGATCCTTACTTTCAATCACCTCTTATATCTACTGTTTCTCTCATTTACCATCAACGCATATCCCTCTGACTGTTAAATGAATTCACAATCAAATCATTGCAATACCCAACAAGGAATTATGTTCCCCATGAAAAAATATTTGACTTAACCAGGATAATTCAAGTACTTATTTATGGCGAACTTAATTCTTGATGCATAGTGCTTGGCACCCGTGCGCGTGACTGTGTAAAAAGTCACCTGTTTCGCGCAGTGTTTTCAATCATTGCACTTCTTATTGCATTTCACTTCTCTGATACCAAGCGCGCAATACATAACCGTTACCTTACATAGTTCATTATAATTGTTCGCCCAAATTTTCTCCCTCATTTTGTTAATATGTTCTACATAGGTACGTTACCAAAAAATACGCTGTTAATAAAAAATATCTTCATCTAACGCAAGCACTTTACCTGTACAGTTTAGCTTCAGAACACTAGGAGGAAACTATTATGAGTCTATTAATTCATGACAACTTATTGGAAACATTCCCTACCCGTTTCTCTATTTCTCAAAATAATGCCTGTTGTCTCCAGAAATAAATCATCATCTTCGTCGATTTATTATTTTAAGTTCTTTTCGTAGCCGGCAATTGGGTTTGAAAAAAATACATTTCTCCTGATTCTTACTTTCTCTCACCTCAAATGCCGGTGGTCCTTCATTTACTATCACCGAAAATCTTTCCGACTGTTAAATGAGTTCAAAGATGATTCATCGTAATGTACGCCAAGGATTAAGTTCGACATTAAAACATATTTGGCTTAGCCGGGATATTTCAAATATTTTTTCATGGCGAACTTTATCCTTGGTGTATTTTACTTATGTGACGTCAGAATATTGTTTTTACCTCATTACTTACTTCAAATTACAATCCTTTATCGTCTCACTCCTTCAAGTAACTTCCTCCTTTCCTTCTCTCCTTTATAATACCCTTAATCTTTTATTTTCATCAACAACTGCTTGAAAAAATCAAAAAAGTTATTAAATTCCAAACCATGCACTTGGCACCCGTACGCCAGGCTGCGTACAAAGTCACTTGTTTCCTGCACTACTTTGAATCATTGTGCTTCTTATTGCACTTCTCATCCCTGATACCAAACGTGCAATTCATAACCGTATCCTTAAATAGTTTATCATGATTGTTCACCCTAAATTTCTGCCTCATTTTGCGCCCTGTCTTTTAGCATTGATTTATTTCCCAAGATAACTCCACCCCCTACCGTTCGTTTATTAACATCTCCTCTCTCCCCCTCCTCGATGGCTCGCTGTTTACCCTCTTCATTTTCCGGTCCTGTCCCTGAAACGTCGAGGCTCCAGACCCAAGCAGCGCCGCACTACTTATCAAACTCCGTCCCTTGGGTGGCACGGCGACGGACAGGGACCTTTGGCCTCCCCACTCATCTAGATAAACGCAATCTCGTCACCCGATTCGACCTCCGGCCCGCTCTCTCCAATGGACCCGTTGTCCCTACCGGTAGCATCCCACTGAACTACACCGTCAGTGCTCGCAAGCGGCGATTCAAGGAATGGACGTCCTTGACTCCTCCAAGAAGGGACGGGAAGGGAAAACACTGTCTTCAGTACCGCCAGGAAGTCTTCATCTTTTTCCAAAATATATGGCGCAATATTGACTTTACACTGATGATTACCAAGTAAGCACTTTCATTAGAACCTTTTTTTATTTCAATTTTCGATTTCCAGCAATTATGCGATCAAGATTACACCCCAATAAGTCTCGCTCAAATTTTAATTGCATATTTTTTTCATTTTCATTTGTTTACATATCGACGGCTAATCTCTAACAACACGTATCCAAAATCTGGCCGGTTTGAGACAGGTATCTTAAAAGAAGTGTAATAACGTTAAAAAAATAAAATACTACAAGCAAAAAGCAACTCATTGTTTGCAAATGAATGCATCTTTTTCAGTTTTATTAACTTTTGCTTTTTAAGTTCAGCATGCAAGTAAAAAAATTAATCTTTTTTTTGGTATCCTATAAAGTTTTGAAATACGTTTTGTTGGAACTTAGCCATCGATATACGTTTTTCAGCAGTTACGGCGAAACACAAGTGATCACACGCCAATAATTCTTGCCCAATTGCGGTACTTAACGGGGAAGTATGTGCTTGTTACTACTAGCAACAGTTTCCCCTCATTTAACTAATTCATTATTAACTTTTTGGTATTCCATCATAAGTTTTCTTGGATATTACACTTTTACTTATACCACTTCTTTTTTACATAGCGCGACTCGGGTTTCGATGAATTATCATTATTTTCAGGCGCAAATTATGACAAATTTATATAATTTGCGCCTGAAGATGAAGATTATTCATCGAAACTCGGGTCGCTCAATGTAAAAAAGAAGTGAAAAAAGATCGGATGCTTTCCCGGCGTATGCTGGTAGTGAAGGCTGTTCGAGTTCTCCACCGGGTAATGTCCTTCATGGCTGCCGACGTTTCGGGGTCGAGTCGTATTCCATCTTTAGGACTGAGTGTCATGTCTCAGAGCAGACGTTCTGAGGCGCCGAAGGCGCATGAAAAATTGTCTCGGTAGCTATTTGCCACCACTACCAATGTAGTCAAAAAATAATAAAAATAAAAATGACGGAGGTGACTTGTGTAGTGTAATGTTTGTGAGAAGAGGAAACTTATAATCTAAAATAACTGTTTGATAGAACTGGAACAACTAAAACTAAAAATAATTAAAAACAAAGTTGTTGAGAAAAAAAAGAACAGCTTTCGCAACAATATTTTTTTATTTTCGGTACCTAAACGGTATTTTTTTTATTTTTTTTGGTTTTAGATTAAAGTCCTTTTCATTTTTTAATAGAGTGTCATGTCTCGGAAGGTGTTCGCCTTATATGTCGTGCCGGGATATCAGGTTCCCTCTGATTGGCTAATACCAAGGACCAATCAGAGGAAACCTGATATCTCGGCACGCTATATAAGGCGAACACCTTCCGAGACATGACACTCAGCCCCGAAGATGGAGTACGACTCGTACCCCGAAACGTCGGCAGCCATGAAGGAGATTGCCCGGTGGAGAACTCGAATAGCCTTCAATTAAAAAGAAGTGGTATAAGTAATAGTGTTATATACAAGAAAACGTTCCCTCATTTACCATGACCTCAAACCTTTTCGATTCTTAAATCACTCCTCGAAAGAACTGTTGATCTTATTGCTGTACTTCTCTTCCCTGATATCATAAGTGCAATTCATACCCTGGAAGGTAAAATACGGTCTTTAGCATACACTTAGAAATACTTCGTATGTCCCAAAATAAAAGAAAAAATTGACTCTACGCCGACGATTACAAGCTAGCATTTTCTTTAAAACCTCTTATAATTGCATATTCCTATTTCAGCAACTTTGGCGGAACACCAAGACTAAGTGATCACACACTTATAAGTCTTGCCCAATTCTAGTATTTTAAAGTGAGCTATATACTCGTTACTACTAGCGACACAATTAGAAAAACAAAGACAAACAATATCAGCTGAAATTATATTTCGAAAGGAGTACATATTTTTCATTAACACCTTAATAATTTTGAAAACATATTCGGGTTCATGTGGTGAAATATCACGATAAGTTTCTTATTCCTCAGTAAAATATGCTCACTTTTGACAACAAAAGGTAAGAGGTAATGCTATCACTCGCAGTACTCCTCACCCCGCCACCACTGAACCGAATTTCTATACGTACATCTGCCATCACATCACGCCTTTGAATAATCTCTCTCTTCATTCTATTAGACCTCCGATCCACACCCTCCAATAAACATATGTTCCAACCTCACTGAACTTCAATAGAGTGTTCACACGAAAAGATTAACAAAACCATTATCCTTACCACTCCTATGAGGTAATTGGTCAGGGAGGTGGAAATACAGGCTTAGGTGCCCCAATAAATGTCTATAGGTTCGACAAAAGTATTGCCAAAACCGGCAGAAGCAAAAAGGTTATTTGAATATTATAAAATGCAAAAAAATCTGAGAAATACCTGTAGATTGGAATTGGTATCATGAATTGACATTAGAAAAAATAGGCAATTTCCACTGCTCCTATTTTGGCACTAACAGCAAAAGAAAGAAATGTACTATTGGTAGTTGACTTAGCAACCCCGTCCCTCCCTAAACATTGTCATGTTCATCCGCCTACTTCCACGGTACATTTATGAATAAGTACACCACAGACTTATTGCTAAGTAAGAACCACAGACACTTTCCATTAAAGCAAAACTGTTTTCAGTGAAATTTGCCAGAAACACTCCATCATGAATGAAAAATGCTTAGTCAAATTTCACTTATAAATAAATATTCCTTGACGCCCTTCAATTTTTCTAATAATGGTAATGCATTTTTTTTCAAAATCATGAATAAAAATAGCTATAGCTAGTCTATTACAGCTGGTAGTATTATAATTTTATATAAAAATTCTTCCATTAATGAATGCAAGTTTCCTCCGCTGCAGCGAATTTATTTCAGTTGTAAACCTTATAAAATAGAGAATATTTCGGATCTTACTCGACCATATGTTTTTCTACTTCCACCCCTCATCCCACACGAGAGTTAAAGTAAGATTTTAGCTGATATTTATCGGGATCATTTTGCATTATCACTATTCTCCAACATAGTTAAGAATTAAACCAATTCTAGCAATTGGCACATATTCTATTAAAAAACAGGCACTATAATTAACTGCATAATTTATGGCAAATAATAATATGGCCGCAACTTCAAAATTAGAGAGCATATGCTTCCATATTGTCTTGAAATTAATCATGTAAGAGAACCTTTACACAAATTACAGTCAACCATTTCCTTGAATTTGTAGATAGCCTCGTGGAAGTAGGTACAATTTTGGAATTTCGGCCGGGATTTAGGCGACATTTGCCACTGTGTACCGTGGTGGAATCTCACGATAAATTAGCCAGCACCAATGGAATTTGTTCAAGCACGGAACTCAAATAGGGGAAGGTGACCCGCTACCTACTCCAGCAGCATTAGCCCGAAACCGGCAAACAACAAATTTCTAGCGACGTGCCCGCCTCAAAGACACACCCCCGAATAGCCTTGATGTCGAGGTGGTGGGTAAAGGTTGAAGTTTTCCCTCAACTCGGGAAAAAATCAATCCCTTTAAAGTGATTGCTAATGTTATCGGATTCTTCCGCTCTCTCGGCTGGCGAGCAATTTCGGAAGGACGGGGCAATCTGAGCCAGACCCCTACCATCCAATCACGTAGCCCAACGCTAGCCTCAAAATCGAATAGAATAGAAGCCTCCTGCAGCCTCCTTCGCCTCATCTGAGGGCTCTGCGATTACCTCCTTAGAGTCAGTCTTTTCATCTTCACCTTGCGGGGGAGAGAGAGAAAAGCTGCTTCTCAGCAATTTCTGCTGGGAATTGAAATGATTTGCCAATTATTATATTAAGAATGGAATGGAGAAATTTCAGTAATTAGCACCTGTTTAATAAAAATATATGAACCGTAATTATAGTTTAAGCTACATAATTTGTGGTTAGTAATGTTTTTACAACTTTAAAATTTAGAGGGCGTATGCCTGCATATTCTAGCTATTAATAGGCATCATAATCCGTATTCCATCTTTGATTACTGTGAAAGTTAAATACATTTGAGCGCATATTTTATTACTTATACCATTTGTGCAATCTACTAATTGGACGAAATTTGGGATGCAATGTCTATTAAAATAAAGCATGAGACAGGTAAAGCAATGAAGGAACGGAAACTCTCTAATGGATATAATTAAATGTTTAAAAAATATTTTATTATTCTAGTAGTACTATTCCGGAAATATTCAATAATTAGTCAAGTTCCCCTGGAAAAAAAATTTCCTTGACCTGAACTAGAACCAAGAACTCCAAAATTTGCGCTGAGTGCTCCAACCACTCAGGAAATCTAAAGCTCAGGTAGCTTAAATGGTTAAAGCTTTCGGCGTGGATTTGGGGGATTCTGGCTCAAGTCTAGGTCAAGGAGAATGATTTTTCCTTCGCCGAATTTCTGCACTTAGAGTGCATTTGCGGCTGACTTCGCAAAGGTTCACCTTCGGGTAGGAAACGGTTATTTCCCTAAGATTTCACAAATAAAAGACTAAACTTAAGGGACAAAATTATCGGTTTTAAATTTTCATTAAAATAGTATAAAATATGAAGCGCATTTCCAGGGAATTTGAAGGAAATAACAGGAAACATAATAAAGATACAGTGTTGTATGTTACACAGCAGTTTTAATAACTTCTTTAATAATAAAGGTTATTAAAACTTCTGTGGAACATACAAAAGTGTATCTTTGTTATGTTTCCTGTCACAAAGTTCCACTAAATATCGCCGTCCAGCCTTAAATGAATAGGGAATTACAGTTTTCATTTCCTTCTATATTTATGTGATTTATAAATGATATAGTTATAAAAGTGAACGGTATTTGAAATTTAAAAATTATTGCAGCGTAACTTCAAATTTAATGAACATGAAAACGAATTCAAATTGCTTTTTTGTGTCAGTACTAAGAGGATATAACGACAGCAAAATATTTAGCGTGCAGGAGAGGTGACAGATTTACTCAATGTCTGGATTTTTACATATATATATATACCACTTAAATAAACCGGAAGGAAAGATTAATCTTCTAAAAATACTTGAAAGACGGAACAACTTCGTCGACCATATAAAGAGATTCGATGGCATGATAAGGGTGACAAAAGAGGGCCTTGGATGAGGTATACGAAACAGGTGATAATAAATTTAGAACTCATGAATAAATCAAGCGAGGAGGGAGCGGCTGATCGGAAAAAATGAGGAAAGAGCTGCGACAAATAATGTCCAGGATTGCACTCAACTTCCACAATGGATGATAAAATATTAATTCTTTATTAATTATTATTATTTACTTTAATTATTTATTTTTTTAGCTACGGAATATGTAAGATAAAAAATCAGGCATTAAGTAAAACTGTCACGTCTTTGTACGATGAATTTTTGCTGTTGTTACATCCTATCATGCAGCTACATTTTTATTTAAAATACCACTTGCTTACAAAAATTACTCTTCTTTTAAAAACCGTAAAAAAGATGGGAAGAAATACTTCTCCCACCGTCTAGTAAATGCCATTGCCTTCAAACCATCCTCCACACCTTTTAGCCATCTCTCATATATTTTTAATACACGACAAACAATCCAAGACAGTAATCAATGTTAAACATGGAGGCCAAGAGAAAAAAAATAAAACTCAATAATTTTTAATTTAAAATACCATTTACTTTTATTGTTATTTAATGTATGAATCCCAAAAAGGTGGAGGAATAAATAAAACTGCCCCATACTTTCAAAATGTGACGAATTCAACACAAAAACAATTGATAAGTAGTATTAAATGATGCTTCAGCTCTTTTTGAGAATGCTATCACCTCACATTACTGAATATTAGAACGAGAAATGTGCAAAAAAAATCAGATGTTCATACGTGCCGGGGTCATATTCCTCCTACTTTTTCTGCTCATTCTTCGGTACATTTGACTCACCGCGAGTGGCTTCTCTTTACGTTGAACCCGCATTATTTTTCAATATAAACGGCAATAGTCTCTGACATTGCAGGGAGGAAAATCATGCGTGATTTGAGGCAATGTTTTCTAGAAGGAATTCTCATTCCGATTCCCCGGCCCCGGCGGCATGAGGAAGGCTTTTCCCTTCTGCTCGGGGGACTGCCCAGGAAAAGTGGGTACGACAGGTCGGGTGGGGGGGTGGCGGAGGCGGACTCCAGGCGCCGCAATGAGCCTCCTTCTCGCCCCCTTATGGACCCCTCCTCCTCAACCCACCCCCCCCCCCCCCCAGGACGCGCCCTCCACGTCATTTTGGGGATGTGGAGTAGACAGGCTGCGGAGGTGAAAGGCTGGCGGATGGAAAGTGCCCAGATGGAATAAATTACGCAAAAGAACGCGGAATCCGTTATCGAAGCACAAAACTTGATTCACCGCCGGGATAAAAGGTTTAATGAATGTATTACAACCTCTCGGCACTCCTATTCCCGGAAATGAAGGTGAATGTGATGTTGGAGTAGTATCGAAACCCAATAATGCAACGCGGACGTGTTTAAAAAAAGGCAAATTTAATGACTACAAAGAAGATGCTTTAATCGTAAATATTCAGAGATTAGTTTATAACATCGTACTCAAATAATAATTATGTCTTTGAAGATAAGATATATTGAAACAGCGGTACCAAAAAATCACGTACCTACTTGTATGACACCAAAATAGAAATGAAGATCAATAAATGTCAACAATGATCAATGACTTTCAAATAGAAAACTTTGAGGTCCGTAAACACACACACGTAAACACTTCCGATGTACCAATAAAATGTTAATAGAAGATTCAACGTGCACAGATTTCTATCCATATATGCGACAAATCGTGCAAAGAAACTGAAATGAACATCATATAAAAATATTCAGTTCACAGTTCCAGGTTTGCGCTGAGGTTAAAGGCCATACTTCGGTAGCTTTGACATCTACATCTACATAATACCCTGCGAGCCACCTCTAGGGTGCTTGGCAGGGGGACATGTGATCAGAGAGTGACTCCAGTTACTTGTCAGGTACCAACACCACTACTTAGACGAAAATTCAATGGGCATTCCTTCTTTGGAGTTACTAGTTAGCTACGAAGGTGTCTCAAACACAGAACTTGATTGATTTTTAGAATCAAGTCAGGAAACGGAATCTTATAAATATTAAAAATCCTCTTTCTGAGTATTTCGTCTTTAAAAAAAATTACTTATAATGAAAAATCTGGAAATAAAATGTCCAAAACATGAGTAATCAGTTACTATTATCGATAAAAAATAATAATTTTAACAAATAAGAAAAACAAACCATATAACTTCAATATAATATACTAATTCAAAGTTATTAGTGGATGTGTCAGATATATTGCGTAGGTTCCTAAGCTATCTTTTGCGAGAGAAGAGGGAAAATGTTTCAAATTTTCATTTTATTACTGAGAATGCCTCACGGTAGAATGAAATAAAGCAGAGACAATGAATACAACAAGAATTCAGTCATTACCTTCAAAATAAAAAAGAAAATATTGCTGAAAATACAAAGTTGGAATAGGTTTACCAGGAACCCGGATAACATTTGCCTCACGGTAGATCATCGTTTTAACAGTCTCCCAAAAGTACCTCAGTAGTTCTAAACTCTATGCAAGTGAAACGTCTCAGTTCTAGGCGCTCATTACGCAATACGGAAAATTGTTTCCACTTTCAGACAACTGGGGTCGCCGTAAACTCACTTGTGTAACTTTATCACCAATTCGACAGCTACGAAAACCACACCGCCTAGGCAACTCTTCAAGTTACGGCAAGTGACAGTTGCAGCTTCACCATCATTTTATGTATTTCAATACACAGCAACGACTTCATGGCGTAAAAGCAGCCGTACCTTGGGAAACATACTTGATATTTTAGGATATGCTTCGCAGAAAATTACTGTTTTCATGAACGTTGGAAATAGGGATTCACCAATGAGGGAAGCCTAGAGGAAATTGCATCACACGATTTTATGAACAAGGTTTTGCGGCGGTTTTAGCAGACTAGAGGAATTGCTACTAGGAAACAAATTCTCACATGAATTTCGACGTAGTTCATAAAATCCCGAACATTGCATTAAAAATTTCTTGGATTCGAATAGATTCTATCATTAGCAATTTTTCAACCTTTCCACATAATGCCTTAATTTTACATCAAATTTATCTCATCATTTTCAATAAAATTTAAGATAATTAATGTTTACAGAAATTATGCCATTTAACTTTTACAAATATTGTAGAAATAGCTCGTAAGAAAAATTAAATTTCACAATTTAAATAAATAATTCTGCATAAATTTTCTAAAATTTACTTAGAGATTGAAAGATATAATGTAACTTTTTCTCTGTAGGAAATTTACCTTAGCATTATCCTCCAGCTGAAATTAATTTCAACATTTTTTTTACTCAAAAACCGTAAATATTAATATTGAAACATATTCAAAGGATGTCTACTTCATAATGTCGTAATGAGCTGAAACCAGGACAGGATAATTAGAAAGTACGGAAAATTATTCAGAAATGTGTTCAGTTTAACCACAGCCGCGTGATCCCATGGAGTATTACCTTTTAATAATGAGTTTCCTAATTGATGGGGACAAATAATAAACACATTTTGAAATCCCTGCATTTATTAACAGAATTTTCGCCGCACGGCATTACTTAAAATGAGTTGAACAATGTTCGGTGAGATATGGTGTTTCAGCATTATAGATAAAATGATAAAACCTATTGTACTGTTCACTGATTAATTAATAATAACAACGGGTTTCGAGGCTTAGCGTCATCACCACGTGAAACAGAAATAACAAGTCTCGACAAGTCTTGACTTGTTATTTCTATTTGACCTGATATTGACGCTAAGCGTCGAAACGCGTTGTTATTATTAATAAACCAGTGGACAATATGGTGTATCATTGCACAATATCACAGTACAATAAGGTTTATCATTTTATTTAAAACTTAAATCGATATGTTTTTAAGTAACGACTAAAGCTAAAGATATCGGTAGCCCTGGCTTGTAGATCAAGCCTCCCTTGAAAGGCAATCGAGAGCGGGATGTATCCAAGAGATACTACCCGCCCGGAATCGCAATAGCTTTCGGGACAGATCCGCAATCCGAGGCAATCTGGGCGGTCACTCTCCGCGTCCTTCATTCTCGCCGAGATAAGGAAACAATCCGAGATTAAGTACCGAGATCAGGAGAGCACCGTTTCGCCAGGATTCTGTTCCGATGGAGGAGAAATAGGACGGGCGGCGGCGGAGAAGAAAAAAAATAAAAGAAGTCATGGGTCACCACAAGGCCGCAAAGAGGGATGAGAAGTTGAAGGGTGGAGGGGGAGAATAACAGGTACTAGTTAGGCTGTGGTGGGAGGAGAAAGGGGAAAGGCGAAGAATTACTTTCAGGGGTGGTGAGGAGAGAGGTAGGAGTTGGGGGGAGTAGAGGACTACTTTCAGGAGCAAGCAAGGAAGGTAGGGGGGTATATAACTACTATTAGGAGCAGCAAGGGGCAGGAGAAGCATAGGACCACTTTTAGGGCCGGCGAGGAAGGCAGCAGGGCGCTGGAAACAATAAGGAGGCCGAAGGAGTGGGAAAAAAGGAGCAAGAAAGAAAGAAGTAAAAGATACGGCCCAAGATGCTCGGATGTGAAGAGCCGGGAAAAATTGAGTTTCAGCCGGAGTTACTTTAAGGAGTAGGGGGGGGTAGGGGTAACGTTTTCCGGGGGTCAGAGGGCGTAAGGGCGCTCCTTGCTGTGTGGGAAGAGAGAAATATGGGCTGGGAGGAAAAAGAGGGAGCTAACGATGAGGAACGGGAGCGAAGAAAGAGGACGCCGCCACCGCCATCCCCATCCACCGTTATTCGATTATCCCCCGAGAGGGAAAAGGGCCGGAGAGAGGCCGGGCTTGAGTCCTTATGACGACGACGACCGTGGTCTTCCCTCCCCTTCGGGGGGGTACCGGGTGGCGGGCTCACACTACTCACCACCACTGCCCACCTTCCTCACCCCACCTCTATTTGAGGGTGGCAATCTGTCCTTTTGAGCGCGAAGGCTGGATGTAGACGCAATTTGCCCAGTTATGGCCACGACGAAACATTGATCAGGGGCCCTTTCCGTGCAAGAGATAGGAGGGAAAGTACTCGAAACGTGTTTATTGCATCCCGGAATCAGAAGCGTTTCTTTAGGTCTCAATTAGACGTATATATATATATTCGAGAGGGATGGGTGAAGTTCATAGGGGATAAAAGAGAGAAAAGGAGGTAGCATTAAAACTAGGAGAAGAAAAGACACTTTGGATCACCGTACTCCAAAGAGGAACACGGTGCATTGGCCTCTAAATAAGGCTAAGCAGTTACGTGGGAAACATAACGAAAGGAACAGTGGATAGAAAAGTCTCCAGGGGAACCAAATCAATGGATTTTGGTGTTAGTTGCTGGAACGAAGTAATGTTCATGGTAGAATTAAGCAAAAACAAAATACTGTTACACAAATAACTTTATGCTCCCCCCTAGTTTCAAGGTCTTCAAATCATTGTCAAAAAAAAAGAAAAACTGTTTAGTGAAATTAACTGATTTTGACGTGACCTGGTGGAACGATGAGACATTCACGGTGAAGTAAAAGCCTAGTGCTGTTCCACAAACTTTTATTTGCTGTCGACTAGTTTCGACGGCTATAGCGTCATTATCAAGACAAACAGAATGGTGAAAGGGGAGCCTTCTGTTTGTCTTAACAGTGACGCTATAGTCGTCGAAACTATTCAACAGAAAATAAAAGTTTGTGGTTTTCGCTTCACCATGAAAACTGTTTAGACTTGATTATGACGGTAAGCCGTTTACACTAGTTTATTTGGTAAACAGTAATTTGTTTTTGCTTCTTTCTATAATTAAGACCCCAAAGGCAGACTAGGGGACAAGTACCTATGGCAGATCAAGAAGGATATGGAGAAGAAGATTCTCATGGAGGCAAAATCATCTTGGGATATTATATAATACCTCTAATATACCATTCTTAAAATTGAAATACTATGTATACACGTGCATGTGAGTTAAAAACTACAGGAAAAATCATATTTCAGTATACTAGGTTTTGCTATCGTAGAATAGCGTCACTAAGAAAGAAAATTTCACTGTTAAATTCACACGTTAATACCGACTAAGGTTTTGATGCCAGACTTCGTCAACAATGCAACGAGTCATCATCATTCCTAATGTCAAAACCAAAGTGGGTAAAATAAGTGTGGAAAGTACCAAAAGAATACTTATATTGCATGCGCAAAAGTCTACGAGGCACAAAGTATCTAACTATAATTCTAAGATAAAAACTTTATGGAAGTTAATTCATGATTGAGTATCACCAGGTTTAATGAATTTTAACTCCTCGAAATTTACTTGAAGAAATATCTAATGTAGTTTTTCCACTGTAGAGTAAAACATTTTCATTTGCCTTTAACAAGTATTTCATGGAAAGAAGAAAACGATGTCACGTCTATCAATGCGATGATGAAAGAAAACCAAAATATATTGGAAACCAAAATAATGTTATTACCGTCTCCAATGAATTT
Organism: Ischnura elegans; assembly: GCF_921293095.1. Taxonomy (NCBI): domain Eukaryota; kingdom Metazoa; phylum Arthropoda; class Insecta; order Odonata; family Coenagrionidae; genus Ischnura; species Ischnura elegans. Next base: position 82,065,745 of record NC_060254.1, on the reverse strand, counting down.
TCTCACTATGGGATAACTGAAATATTTCATGGTGTAACAAAGGAGCGATGGCCTTTTGAAAAACTTTAACTTCGCATTTTACTTCGAATAGATGAGAAATATTTTCTTTGAAATGCATAAAATCGTGCATAAACGCATGACCGAAATCCTGACCAGGGATTTATTCGCAGAAACTCGGACTTAGCATCATGGATGATTCACATTGCACGCTGCAAAGCAGTTCTCGGAGCCTGAGATCAAAGGGAGGCGGCTTTGAGGATTTTCTCTCGAGCTATAAATTTGCATCGGAGCATGTGCACTAGGAAGGGGCAAGGGGTTACAGTTGTCATCTCCTCTAGAGTGACGGTCAAGTAGGCACACCCTTGCTTTCTGATTGTCAAAGGGGCCCCAAAGAGGGCGCTGGAATCAGCCAAACCAAAGGACAGAAAATGTGCAGCGCACCGTATAATTCACTCGAGAATATTGAAAGGAGAGCAATATTCGAGGAACTAGAGAAGCCGCTAGGCATAGAGTAGCCGATCAAATAGTCTAAGAGAAATACGGGATACCTCGAAAAAAGATTCCCAGGAAGGTAGAAATTAACTTTCCAACCCATTAAGAGAAAAGACATTAGAATTTTACCGACCTAGACTTCAAAGAAAATATTCCTCAATTCAATATGGAGTCCCTAAGTATAGCTACAAGCAAAGAGACTCATTATGATGAACGTTAAACCATAATATATGCATAGTTAAAGTCATATTAAAGGAATTTGGCACCTTTATTTTATTCATGCTGATTTTTTAATTTTAAACCACAATATGGCTAGTAAAATTATTAAAATGCTATATGGTAAAATAATTTTACTTCGGCATATTTTTGAAGGCTTTTCTTGAACCTAATTTCATCGGTTAAATTTTCCTTTAGATGATCCTATTAGTTGCTATTTATGTATCTTGGTTGCCCATAATATGGGTCATTCCACTCAAATTCGACCAGGAGTTTTCCCTTTACGTCACCGATTTCAATCGTCCTCACTTCATTAGAAAACCGAAACCTCTACGTCTTTTTGTAATGTATGTCACGTTTTCCAAGATATTGCAATGTTGTATAACCGAACTATTACACACGTGTCTTCGCATTATACGTCATATCTACGGAAATGAGGAAGAAATAAAAATATGAAACGTCTGATTTAAAGATCTTCAATTGGAAAGCATTAGCAATAGATTTTTGTAATGAAATTGGAACAATTCAAAACAAAAATCGGAGGAAGGCAATCGGTCGTTTCCGTTCGGTAGCTTGCATGGATGTACTACTATCTTTAGATTTAGAAAGATATTTATTGCTCTATAAATCTGTCCTCTAAGAACAAAAACAGTTTACAGTAAAAAAATGATATAGTAACTATAAGCATAGAATAAATAGAAACATGGGATCAACTCACTCGTTGTGACCGTGAGCAATTTATTCTCCTCGATACAACCAAAACTTCTAGAAAATTAACTCTTAAAACACCGTACTTATTTCAACTACAAGGTATTAGAGCAGAGGAAAATGGCCAGATTTTACAGCATAAGAATATATTTTTCATCGATTGTGGAATCGTTGCTTTCTTCACGTACGCTTCACGATGATGACCATATGATTCCGTGCGATGAGGAAGCGAAGCCTATCCATCAACAGCACGAGGGTCGGATACCGACGTGAAATGATCACATCCATGAACTACCTCCTGAGCACGGTTGAGGGTGAAAGGTGAACCCAAAGGCGTCAATATAATACTCTGGGGTAAGGCGCGTGAGGGAGAGGGGCGTCAAATTCGCCACATGCGAGCCAGGAAGCAGGGCGTGCGGGGTTGGGCCCTCCTCCCAGCCAGGGGTTCACATTAAATAGCCCCGAAGCTCAGATCTCAAGGCAGCCATTGGGTCAGGAATCCTATCATAAAGTAAATCACCGCTTGCCTCGAGGGATGCTTTCGGCATTTCGTGGAATGATCTCACCCGGAAGACAACAAGAGAAGGGCAACAGTCTGGATAGAGAAGATTTTGGGTCCAGAGACGGTTGGAGAAGGAATGTCTTACTCGATAAATCCCCAAGGTAAAAGATGATTCTGTCCTCTCAGTCTGGTGCGCCGATGACGAAGCATCTGAATCTTTACACCTGGGAGCCATACGAAGGGAATATGGCAGAAGCTGGAGCATGAACATGGTGAATGAAGAAACTTAGAAAACATTACCTCTAGTAAGATTACACAATAAATCTTTGTAAAAAATCATTTACAATTTGTAGTACTTCAACGCTCCGAAATAGGCAAATCTCGAAGTAAAGTAAAATTATTTCCATGAAAATTTTTACAAAAATAACTGAATCAGAACGAAAGGCATTTCAGAAATTCAGAAAACCCGAGAAAAAATTATCCTGACGCGAAGGTTTTTTCTAATAATTACGATTCAATAATGTTGCATTTATGCAACGCTGGGGATTAATGGATTACAAACGTCCGTGTAGAGTATAAAAATAGGTGCACATGAGGTGGCTTATTTTAGAGAGTACTAGCATTAATCATCAGTACTATCATTACTTGGATTAAAGTGTTTAGATGAGGGGGAAGTTATACCAAATCAAACTAGTCCTCTTTTTTATAGAAGTACACATATTACTGTGCAGGCTGCTACAATCCAAATGCTTATCGTAATTAAGAATCTAAATGCTCTCATTAGAAACATTCCATGCGCAGAGACTACAAAGGTAGCACTCCAAATAGTTTTGGCTATACCAGACAGGGAACCACGCATTATTTAAAGAATTATCGAGCTTATATTTTTAAAGATGAAGAGTTTAGAACATACGGAGAAAAGTAAACGAAAAGGTTATCAAGGAGTAAGCCCCACTTACAAAGTGCTTGTATCAAAATAAAAAAAACCTGTCCAACGACAGATAAACGTATATGGATTGCTCAACTTCAATAAAAAAAAAAACTGTTTCTTATAGAAATATCGCTGAAAAAATTATGCAAGACTGACTGCCTTGTCAATTGATGTAATTGCCCATCGGCCAATTTCGACTTTCGGGCATCAGCCTACAGTGGTCTAAACAATAGCCATTCATAAATTTTGCTGAAAATTGAGGTAGCCCAAGGTATAAAAAGTAGGCAAGGTTACCTATACGTTTTAGAAGCTGCAAACAGTTGAATTTCAACTCAACCCAACGGGAATTTTTTCTTGATTTTCAAATAAATATTAAAGCGTTATGTTATCCTAAATTTAATGTAACTGTTGGCAAATTTTTCGTTTGTGGAGGAGATCAAGTCGGCAATAGATGTTTCATTTATCCAATAATATGAATGTATCCTACGACCATGCTATAATGAAGCTAATGAGAATCGGTATTTAATTGAAGGATGATTGATACTAATTGAATTTAGGAGTGAACACATCAATCAGAGGGCGACTTCAATTCACGGGCAATAACCTCGAATTCCTAGAATGGACGTGCTTGTTACGATGTCAACAATTTATTCTTGATCCTCAATTTCAGCCGCAATTGTTAAACAAATTCATTGTATTGGTTGGGTGAAAGACTAATTGTATCACTGTAGATTGTTTGTAACCAAAATAAACAGAATCAACAGAATAGGAATATCAGATAACAGCCATTGAAGCAAGTATTTTTTTTTAATAATTCAGCTCCACAATTTTTATGATAACATGCATGAAATGAAAGCTCAAGCAGACGGCCTGCACATAAATTTATTTACGGATAAATTAAATTATTTACGGATAATATTTTAAAAACAGCGGCGCAAAAGCTTACGAATTTCCCTTACTCATAGGATCCAATTGGGTTGCTGGATATTTTCGTATGTAGAGCTGACAGCTGTCATAGCGGCACTACACGGAGCTGGAGTTGGATACATGGTGAAGCGACCATGATAGAAACCATTCAAAGAATAAGGAGCTAGGGTTATACGACCGATTTGTGAAAAAGGGACGAGAGAGGTTAAAGAGAGAAGGAAGAAAGCTATTTGAAAAGTACTCCCGAAAGAACACTCCGTCCGTCGGGTGGAACGTTGAACTGTGGTCTCCTCGAAGCCTTTCGTATTGAAGAGGCTGACTTCGACGCCCGCGCCGGACTTCGCTCATAGTGCTGGAATTTAGTAGGTCGTCAAACTATCCCCATGTGTGTTGTGGATGGTATCAACATAAAGATGACAGATGAAGTGAAGTATCTGGTAGTTGCGATAATTTCGAACCTATCGTGGAGATAATAAATAATTGTGGCATGGCCCTGAAGAAGCTAGGAATCGTCAAGTGTATCGTGAGAAGATATTCGGATAAAATTGATGTGCTACAGTCCATTCGCTCGGACAAACCTTGAATATGCAGAAAGCTTATGAGATATGGCGCAGAAAGACTTAATCCGTGAACTTAATAAAATACAAAGTGAAGCTGCGCGATATTTTAAAAACTGCTGCTAACGTATGGAGAGCGTTGCATTCATGTTTAAATAATTAGGTTGGGAGCCGTTAGAGACTTGTAGGCAGCGCGCTAGGCTTAAATTGCTTGAGCAATCGCGAACGGATATCATTCAGACAACACCGAGAACATCATTAAAACTACATTATATTTCTACGAGGGCCGTTTTTTTTCAACTTCCGTTAGATCAGCAAAAACGCCATAGAAGCAACAGGCGGGTAATGCGTGGATAGGGCAACTGCGCGTCCTCCGAAACACACTTTTAAGTAATTTCTGACCGTAAGTTGTTAGTGCGAAAAATCCACAGAGGAAAAATCATTCGCCTTGACCGGGATTCGAACCCGGATCCCTCGATTTCCGGCCGAGTGCTTTAGCCAGTTAAACTACCGAGGCGTCATTCTCTCCTGTGTAAATTTGTGGACTATACCGGACAAGGTGGTATGGACTGCTGAGCATATGATGCGACTAGCAGTCCAGGTCGTGCGCATGGCGCCACAGCCGGAGAGCAAAGCCCCAACTTTGAACACTAGAGGTGTTCGCTCTGGACTTATGAAAGTAAACCGGGACTAGCCACGGTGATAACTTTTTACGGAGTCACCCGCAATGCACAAATAGTGCGAAAAATCCACAGAGGAAAAATCATTCGCCTTGACCGGGATTTGAACCCGGATCCGGGTTCGAATCCCGGTCAAGGCGAATGATTTTTCTCTGTGGATTTTTTGCACTATTTGTGCATTGCGGGTGACTCCGTAAAAAGTTATCAACGTAAGTTGTTAGTTTAAGGTTAGTAGCAATCACATTTACTGCACTGCCTCCATTGATTCTCCCGCCAAGTGTGCACTGTGGAGCGACAGCCAGAACACTCGCCGAATGGCTCAAGCATTGACATGTCTTCACCAGCATGCCGATAAAAGAGAATTTTTTAATCCACAATAGCAAGAGTCTGAAACAGCGTGAAATACTATGGCTATTCCCATTCAAAACAAAAGAAGAGACATGCTAACTTCTGGAAGTGTTCTGATCCATGACAACGCCCGTCATCTCAGCGCTGATACAGCCCAACTGCTCCTTCAGCAATTTCAAGGGGTCGTTTTCGTTTACTCACCCTGCAATGCCGATCTAGTGCCGTGTGACTTCTATCTTTACTCTAAAATAAAGATGTGGCTTGCAGAGAAGCGTTTTTAAACGGGCGATGAGCTTCAAGACAAAGGCAACAGTCATTGAAAGTCATTGGCGGAAATATTCTATGAAGAAGGTATAGAAAAGCTTGTCCTCAGCCAGGACCAATTCCACGATCGCCGAGGCGATTATATCGAAAGGACAGCACAAGTGTGCTCAAGATTTAATAATTTTTAATCACTCATATCGTCTTCTGTTCATGACCCATCGGAGCTTGAAAAAAAAACGGCCCACGTAGGCCGACAGAAAGACATTTTTCCGATTGTATAGGTATGGGAATTCGTTTTCCCCCGAAAAATGGAGTTTAATAAATGCTTGGCGGAACTTATTTAGAGCAACTCCTTTCTATATGTTCACAGCCGGTGTCTTATCACACCCCGCCACACGCCTATTGAGGTGGCTTGCGGGGTAATATATAGATGTTGATGAACACTAGAGAGGGGGAGGAACGAGTCCTGGTCGTTCAGGTCGTGAACTTTCCCCACAGAATAGGACCAAAATTTAAACAAAATTACAAATATTTACAGCAGTTTCTTTCCTTGAAAGTGTTGATTTTTATTACAGTTACATTTCATATGCTACTATCATTTTCCATGGGTGTGAAGAGCTAAATCATAGTTTTAATACAGTTCTGATTTCCTTGAAGAATGGAAGATAACTGTCGCATTTTACCCTAATTCTGCGAGGTAAAAAACTGATTATTCACCATCTTTCAACCTTATTATAGTTATTATCATGGTATTATAGCTATTAAATAGCTGCAGTAAGGATCCAGGATACCATTTTAGCTGGTGTGAATTTGATTCCTTCCTTTCCCCTCTATGGATCCGTCACTGAATTGTTTTGAGCCCTCCTGCCCCTGTCTTGGTACTCCCATACCACGATACCCACTATTCCACTTCCCGATGCCACTATAGACATGGAACATAAGTAGCTTAAGCACTGCACCATGAAAATAAAGTGGAGGTGAGTCACGTCCAACCATACGCCTTCAAGACTAAGCGCGGCGTCATGAATACTAACATTTTAATCCAACCGGAGTCCAACGTGATGAAACTCAAGGATGATGAGCGCGTGGTCGCTTTCTCAGCGCTCGGCGGATGCAGGTTTCAAATGCCACCATTTTATTTTTTCAACCAACACGAGGTTCATATTGGGTAGTAGTTTGCTGTAAAAATCCGCCGACAATATCAATTTGATGGTGGTGGCGTCTGGGGGTATTTTTGCAGCTTTCCGCGCGCACCAGCGTCCATACCAAATATTCCTACGGTGCGTATTGGTCACCATAGCAACACTGTTCGCACGTTCATTTCCTCCTTTTGATACAGGTCGCATGGCACTGTCGTAACAATCAGGCTCAGGCAATTATTTTTTCCGATTGGAATCAACATAGAAAGCAATCCTATTCCTTTCCAGTTTCACTTCAATTCTAATCTCCTGCGCACGCGCATTGCGCCCATCTAGATTCAAATGGAATGGAAAAAGGAACATTTTAGTGGTAACTTTCGATTAAACTTGAATTCTAAGTATTGAGAAGTTCAAAACTAAGATGGAAATCAAGTATGGATCCTATAACGAGCACATATGTTAAATGGGATTCACGATTCTAGAAAACGTGGCAACGCGATGGGCACTCATCTCCATATCAACTTCAACTGTATGAAACAAGTGGCATCACATGCACATGTGCAAATTTATAGAGGATAAAATTCGGCAAGAAAAAGTATTTGGCCTAGCCGGGATTTGAACTGACGTTTCCCTATTGCCAGTTTGCCGTGTTAGCCGTAGGGACTACGAAGCGAAGGACTACGCCATCAAGCCTTCTCCTCAGAGCGAACTTCGGGATGGGTTTATTGTGTCACAGATGCCACGGAGGTCGTGCTTACTAAACCCCTGTCGGAGAAAGAGACCCTATTGTGTCGCTATATTCTATTCACTTTATGTCTGCGGGTGAGCTTTCGTGACGGCCCGGACACTCTCGGATGGCTTCGCTGATAGGGGAGGAGTAGTACTGAGAGAGAGAGAGAGGAGGAGCGAACATAACGTTGCCAAATGTACATAGCCGCCCTACTTTGTCACTGAAAACGTGTGAGTCATGGGTGATCACAGGTATTTTGGCCCCAGCGCCAAGACAATATACTACCAACACATTTGGAAGGTATTGGGGCAAATCCATTCACAGAAGTCCATGACATTGTCAATGCTGAGTGAGTCACCGTTAGTGTATGGCATACTTAAATACATACAAGGAGAACGCATGAGGTTTGGCAACACTGCTCCACGAGTTGATTCAAGATATTAACTCAACAGAGGTCTGAGAGTGAGTGATTGAGGTCACGCCTGCTGTTTGCTGATTGGCAAAGGGACAGTCACGTGTCGAGAAACTTTCCCTCCCCTACCTCCACTTGCTTTAGCCACACCAGCTCACCCGCAGACTCAGACGCAGAACAGAGAATAATCGACGACGAGGAACATCAAGGCAGTGCATGAAACAAGTGACTTTGTAAGCGATCACGAGCACGGGTGAAAATTTGCAGAACCAAGGATGGAGTGCCCCATGAAAAAAATACTTAGCCGGGATTCGAACCCGGATTTCCCGATTGCCGGGTTCAATTCCCGGCTAAGCCAAATATTTTTTTAGAGGCGAACTTCATTCTTGTTGCCTATATTGGCTTCACCAACTACCTACTATACTAGACCACTTGGAAGATCTTACGTAACTATAAAAGTAAGTTACATGAATGGCACAATTGGCCCTGTCGGTCTGTCGCCTTCTCGAAAAGCCTTACTGCACAGAGGGACGAGAAAGAATTTGTATGGAATTATGAGCCAAGGGAAGACTATAAGGCTGCCCTGAAGTGTGAAAAAGGGCTGAGACATAAACGTAATTCTGGAAGGACCGCCGATGCACGCAGAGGGCAGCTTGTCAGGTGAAGAGGAAGGATGACGTCTGAGTGACGCAAGGGGAAGCATCGGTGGAAGGAGATGACGCTTGACGAGTTCCATTTGACTGGGGCTTGGGCACCCAGAAGTCTTCCAAATGTTCGGGAAGAATTTCCGAGGAAAAGAATTGGAAGCGAAGCGTAGTCGGTGGTCTGTCCGCCTATCCATCTCCCTTGGCAATCGAAAATACGAGGGTGTGGCTTTGTCAAGGGGCTCAGACATGGGTCTAAACGTATTCGCATATCATGCGCTACCGGGAGTTATATTCTCGCATGCCTTTCTAGAACATGTGGAATTTCCCTTACTATTTCTTTAGCGCTCTTTCGTTATCCGCCCTAACAGATATAAAGGTTCGTCTAAAGCATACATTACGGTACATTTTATGCTGCAAAAGGATTAAAAGGCAACCTTTTCTAGCAGCACATGCATAGTTTAGCTACATTCACCGCAACTTCACTTGTCCAGACCGATGACTGAAATATTCCATCAATCACAGCTCACACCTGAAATTTAGTTCGCTATTATTTCTATGTTCTTTCATTATTCGCCGAGACAGATATAAATATTCATCGAAAGCATGCATGATGGTACTTTTATGCTGCAAAAGGATTAGAAGGCAACCTGTTCTTACATCATATGTACAGTTAAGCTACATTCGCTGCAACTTCACTTGGACAGTCCGATGAGTGAAATATTCCACCAATCACCGCTCAGGCCGTGTTTAAATCGTGATAGGGATTTAAAAAACCTTCCGGTAGCTTTATCGCCTGTACATACGAGCTATATTAATCCAAATTATTACGTATTTCAAGAGAAATTATTGTTTTCTCAATGAATGACAGTTCCAACTTGAGTTGCAGTGCTTAAAGTTATTTTGACCAATCACACGATCTCCTCAATTTTTAACTCGAGTGATTAGCCAAGTTATGTAAAGTTTAGCTGTAGAAGGTTAGGCCTACCAATAGCGATATAGCGCTGAATGACAGTTCATAGAAAACGAAAGATAAGAATTGCATGAAAACTACGAGAAGTCTTAATATAAGGTACCGATGTAATCATGGACGCCGTGAAAATGTAGTGAATTAAAGCCTTAATGGTGTATTCAAAGAAAATATTGAGACGTATTCCTTTTTAGTCTAAATACAATGGGAATAATTTTTTTGCTTGTCACACCCAAAGTCATCGTTAGTAGAAGAAAACAATGATTCTGATGGAATACGCCAGTCAGAGGATGCCTCAAGTTCCCGAGTACGGTTGGCTTCAATGAGTTAAGGGATTTCAACGCGTAGGGAAAGGTTACCTAAATCGCGCCAATTTGGGAAAAAAATTAATTAACTCAAGAATAAGTAACGCAATATAAGTTTTTAATGCTGTATAACATGAGGAGGAATGTCTACTTCTATCACAATTTTTAGGGACAGTCAATTCCAAGTTGAACGCATGTATAAAAATTCAATTTCAAACCTCCGCAAACGTTACGATTTAAGCAAACCGGTTTCCCAAATCGCACCACTGGAGGCCAAAATTAGGAAATGATGTTTCAACGACAATGAGAAGGAGAGAGACATGTTATTTAAGGTTATTTTTAGATACCTTAACAAAGCAAACATGTGCATTAAAATAATCTTAACATAAGTAACGAAAAAAGTTAAATAAGCCATATCTTTGACATTGATATTGGATGTAGTTTTTCGCTTAATAAAAAATTGCAATAATTGAAACAAAATTTACCAGTCTTTTGTATAAGTGTTTATTCTTTGGAATAGTCTTTTCACGGCAACTTTTTTGAGACTTCTTATATCGCTAAGATATAAAGAGACGTGGTGCGATTTGGGAGCGACCGCCATTTTATATTAAATCATTTCCACTGCCTAAACACGTGATCATACCACGCTGTTAACAGCATTAAATGAAACTCAATAGACTTCAAAAATATGAAATGCAGCTAAAAATGTGTGAATGCTACTTATTTGTTTTCAATGTTCTAGTAAAAATACGAAAGAAATAGCAGAAGAGGCCCTTCTTATCATAATACCTGCGCACCTGACTTGTCACTGCACTGGTGGCCACAATTGAATTGTGGTGTGCTTGGTGATGCAGGAAGTTCCAAATGCAGCCATTAGATTGCAAATATATCTAATACATTGGTTTTTAGGTTGGAAGGTGCGATTCGGGAAGCGGTGCGGTTTAGGAAACTCTCCCCTATAAGAAAATATCACTCTTTCCCATACTAACAGATAGGGTAAACGTCGGTTTAGAATTCGCCAATTTACTTCGAGGAAATTTGGCCGGAGTATCGTTCACAGCAACGTACACTTTACCTTATGCTACAATGTATCTGTAGAAACTGCATATAATGTGTGTACAGATTGTTTAATGAGCTAAAACAGATATCTACGTGTATTTCTCCATGCCTCCTAAATTAACGTAACAATGGGACGTAGCTGTATTTCGCTGCCATGTATATATACAATGAAAATGTGAAACTCTGTGAATGCATTAGCAGGTGAACGATAGCAGGTCACCAGGTTTGTTAAACCTCCTCCCCTAGGTCAAACTATTCTGAGGTATCGATCGAAGGCAATACAAGTGAGGTTCAACATAAAAACTATCATTAATCTTGATAGAAAGTGTTTAAAACATTTATGGCAATATAAGATGTTATTAAATTCTATGTTATTTTTTTCATATTATGGCTAACATGCATGAGCTTCCTTTAATTATATAGAACAAAAACTCTAAAAAAAACTAATGCTGACGTATTTTCCTGGCGGCAGTTCAGAATAAGCATAGCATGCAGTTTTAATTTGTTAATTACGGTATATTGAGACCTATATCGCATACATTGCGGTGGTGGTTAACATGATCTTTCGTTTTCCCAGGTAAGTTAGATTATGTGTCCCTTCAATTACGTTATGTGCGGTCCCTTGTGTTACGAAGTATACTTTACTTATTTTAACATTTAAAAAATCATCAAGGAAACTGCATGAATTTGAATTATGTGTGCTTTTGACGTCGGCGGTAAATAGGTCAAGTTCAAACTTATTTGCAAGAACTCATACGTAGAAGAGGTGGCGTGATGTTGCATCCCATCCTAGTTATTGCGGCATACTGGTAACCACTGATCAAATTGTCGCATCGACCTTTGGCCTATGCCGCAACTCTTCGTGCACTAATTTGGCGATTAAGCCTGCATCGTAGGGATCCTAAATGCGGAAAGCGTATTACCCCAGATAAGGTCGGGTGAAGGAAAAGTAGCTTATATCTCTATATCCATCCCCGCACTTCTCTAGTAACTACCTCTTTGGCTTACCCAACTTTGCGATTGCCTTGCACAATATTTACCACGCGTGCTACAACCGCGACAGCCCAATGAGATCTCTAATTTGAAGGCCTTCATCGCTACCAACTTAGCACTTACGAAGCCCACGGCGTAATTGGAGCCTCCCTCAGCGTAAAAAATGTCTAGCAAAAACTTTTTTGGTATGATACAGTTTGACATGGGCCTCCCTACTTATTAATGGTTATTCTTCTTACCACGTTTCTAAGAATATCCGATGTGTTCTTCCTCAATCTCAATGTCATCTTGAAATAAAAGGTAGTTTCACTTTTACTCAATTATTTTAGCCCTTTTTATCCAACACATCGAACTTTCACTTTACATACAGTTGAATTTTATCAATGCCAAGCTATGCATAGTAGTAGCGTTATCAATAAAATTTTAAAGGATTACGAGTGGACCTCTAAATTTTCCTAGCGGAACTTCCGATGTCTCATCATCTGCTCATTATATTTCACTTTCCTTGGTAACCCTTATGAAATTTTAGCATGATCTACATCAAGGCCCTATCGTTATCTACCCGATCAAATAATAATATTTTAATTTGAAATATGACATGAGACACAACATTTCATCAAACACTTTTCCACATGTAGAATTTGAGTTTTTCCCGGCCAATAGTCTGAAGGAATAATTTTCGGGTTTCCCACCGGGTGTGGTTTTGGGTAACTGATCCCAACGTTTTGACGGCTGAGTCTACCATCGTTTTCAGGGACAGAAACCGTCCTGAATATGAAGATGATGATTTCTACCCCTGAAGACGATGGCAAACTCAGCCTTCAAAAATTTGGGACCAGTTACCCAAAACCACACCCGGAAAGGAAACGCGAGAATCATTCCTTCAGACTTTTCCGTTAGAGGTGCATGAAAATAATGGGAAACGAATATCATATCGGAAAGAAGAAATATTCAATTGATTTTGCACTTACCTTCAAGCTAACATTATCAAAATTGCAATATTTGACAATTAGCGTCACTAGCAATCAAACATTATAATCTTGTTGCGGAGTCTATCGTAGAAAAGTATGTGAGGATTGATATTCCCCAAGGTAGGTGCGCGACAAATTTCAATATTACTTAGAGTCAGTCACGCCAGACAGTGAGGCTCAAAAAAGCATTTGGTGCTAATTCGTTCATGAAAAATGTGTGTGATTTGACTGTAAAGAGAGCATTTTTTTATTTTTCAGAAATATATACATTAAGATTCAAGATTGGATTTCTTAAAAAAAATCACTTCAATAGTTTTCAAAACGAGTAAAGTAACACGACAACATTATCAAGGCAAATTTTATAAATATAAAGAATGTTGATATGTATATTACGATGGTATAACTTTGAATTGCTCGTAAGCATAATGATTCCATTACTTGCTGAAGGTGACTGCATTGGAATACTTTCGAAAGTACTCAACAGTCACTTTAGTCTTTCAGAGTCATGACAGCTTTTTTAATAAGTTCATTCATACATTAGAATTAAATAAAAGGTCTCATCTAGGTTATACATATTAAGAAAAAAATCAATTATAAAAATTAATTACCCATGCGTGAGGCCTCAAGTAGGGAATTGATTAGGTCAGAAGAGTCCACCCTGGTCGACTTCGACATACACGCATTCAATGCACCATCTCTAATGAATAACCACTCGTGGCACACGATTTTTTTTAACAAAGACAACCATATTACTTAGATGCATTAAAACTGAAAAGAGAGTAGACCAATAGATTGACCTCTTGATTCAATTTTAAAATCAGCACTAGAGAAATGAAAAGATAATAAAAAATGCTCAGCTCTGCTACAGCATTCAGGAAAAAAGTTAAACTTGTTTTGAAGCGATTTAGTCTAAGCAAGCGTAAACTGTTAAAGAAATTCTAATTCTCTGAAGGCCAATCTTGCAAGGTTTTTAATTAACTTGGTTGCCTGCTTGGGCGATGCTGCTTAATCAAAAGATTATATTCCTCAGAGTGTTCGAGATATTTCTTGGAAATTTTATATTTTTAAATTTTGAGAGTAATCAGGAGACTCAGGAAAACTTTCGATCACCCAATTATTTTTTATCTTAAAAATAAAGAGATGTTACATCTCCGATGAGAAATTCTATCATTTTCAAAGTGGAGCGGCACATCTTTTACCGTAAGAGTTCCACAAATCACTTGTCATTCATGCTCCATATTAATCCAAGGAACGTTAATATTTAAAGGCGGACTTTATTCTCATACTTAGGCTTTGAAATAAACACTTGCAATAAGCAATTTTCCACGATTATACTGTATATTATGGCAACCATATAATAACCACGATTTCTTAATGTAATTGTGGGGAATTGAAAGTGCTTAGTAATATGGAAAAACCCACTCCATCTATCTTGGATCTTTCGATTTTATTCATAATTAGGTCATTAACGTAACTTCAGTAATTACAAAGCATAGAGGTTTCAGACAATGTCAACAGGAGAGGTATGTGTTCTATTAATTGCGGAGAAACTGCTCTCTCGTGTACTTTAGGAAGCGCAGGTCCTGTTGGATAATTAACGATAGCACTGCAGCGTGGAAGCTCAAAAATGCTTTATAACTATGATTATAATTGACCTAGCATAAAGCTGCGTTGTTATATCATGGTACGTAAACTTGCATTCCACGCTATTGATAATTAATATAGGGCCGACAGCAGACCCAAAACTTTTACGGGCCCCCTTTAAGACTTTGACTCGATCGTTCTTAACCAAGGTAAGGAAAAAAATCCCATGAATTCTCGGCGGAGAGCAGCACGAGTGATGGGCATAGGGAGCCGAAATATTTCTGAGGAAAGGGTAAGGGAGAGAAGAATACTTTTGAGGAGTGAAGTTCGAGCAGAGGCCAGTTTAATGAATGCAGTTGGGATGGCCGCTCGGAACCAAAGAGTCACGGAGTTAGAAAAGCTTGATCCCACCCACTTGTTTCCTTAGAGAACTCCCCGCCCCCGTTTCGCCTGTTATGTAGAGGTAAGCCTCAAGATCCCTTGCTTCCTTACCGAGCTAATGAATGAGCCAGTCGAAAACTAGGTCGGTTATAAAATCTTTTGTAAGAAAGTTATGGAGGGGATATGTAAAGAAATTGCACTTTTCAACGGGATTTCATAACAGCAATGCTCACGTATCTCACCAAGGGAGAGCCACCATCAAGTGGGGGAAATAAATTCTGGGAAAGGCCATAAAAAATCAGCGAGAACGTGCAGTTTCTCTATTTAGTTCACCAATCGATAAAATCTCGCTCCATCGAGTCTATAAAAAAAACCTGCAAGATACGCTTTTTTTCATTAATCATGATGAAAATTTCTGTCTTCTACCAAAGGACAGAATATAAAATATGAGTTGAACTGTGAAATAAATCTCACTGCTGAGTGGAGAAATTCGAGTGATATTTCTAATTAGAGGTTTTTACGTTTCATGCACGCGTGTTTTCACCACACTGCACCATAATATCGGGTGCTAGAGTAAACTCCCTCAATTCCGCAGGAAAAAAAAAGAATTAGATGACTTTTTGCAGTTCCTCCAATTGATTCACCGGCTCATAATTTCTACATTCGGAGTGGAAAATTAATACTCCGCTAAGTTCATTTTTCTTTTTATCGTGACAGATGTTCGTAAGGTGCTCAATATGGTATGAAAATCAGTCTACTCGTTACGCAATCGTCATCGTGGAGGAAAAAGGTTCGCGTATTTGATTCACTCAAAATTTCACTGCTTCAAAAGAGCACTGCAACGCTTATCCTAGCGGAGTGAACGTCATCATTGGCTAAAAGGTTGGGAATGGCCTTTTTTAAATATATACTCTTACTTTGAACGTAAAATGACGTTGATTTTCATTTCCACCCCATTCATTTAAATTCAAATTTAAAATATACACGGCCATCTCAACATTCTACCTTAATTTTTCCAAGAACCAAAAAAAACGAAATTGGCAAAGACTACGATATTATAGGGAGAAATCCTTATGTCAAACAGTCATAATAATGAAGAAATTTTTATCACGAATTTTCATTTTATAGTTTGAATATATGTTTCTAAGTGGGGAAAAATTTAATAAACCAGGTCCATTTGAGAAATTTTCATAACTTCAACATTGCATTACGCGTTATCTTTACATAAGGGTATTTCATGTTTCATAATTTATGGAACGATACCATAAGAGTAAATAGAACAGCTACGTCATTAACATTTCAGTTGAAACAGGCGATACGCACGATGCTATTTTTGACACATGAGTTGACTTTTCGAACTAAGGAAACTCGTTGATTTGGTTAAATACTTGTACGTAACTTCTGGTAGTCACAAATGGAAAGGTTGTGCAAATAAGTTTATTCGTATGAAAATAATTATAAGGTAAGGTTAAAATAAATTATTTGAACGCTTCAAGTATATTTCCGTATCTCGAGCGACTAAAATAATTTAATTAAAATTCATGCTTTTTCATCGGCTTAAAATGTACCCACAATGAGAAAAATATATGGCTTTACATGAAATCTCTTTTCTAAGACTTAAGGCTTGAAAAAAGGGTGTGTGTATAACAAATTTTCGTAAGCATAGAAGCCTCTAACTTTACACAGAGACAGAGGGATTGAAATGAGTTCATGTGCCACAAAAATATAGATATCAAGAATCGGATACTGAGGAATAAATGAAATACGAAAAATACGATGTGCTATATACTTCAAGAAAACACTTCCATGTTCTGCTGCGCCAATATCAAGTAAAATGTAGTAGATTCCCGCTATATTTGTTCTAGAGTTTTTAAGAATAATTCCCTAATAGGTTTTGTAGTGATATCAGTAAACTTTTTTTTACAATCCAAAATACTGGGACATGTTTCCGTGATAGATTCCAGGAATTTGCGAAAAAAGTTATGCAAAACGGTGCAGATCCCCATTAAAAATCCCTAAACTGCTACTCATCACAGCAAAATCTGAAAGATAGCATTTTCTTACCTATAGTCTCAGCAAATGTTTTTATGCTGCGTTTCGAGCATGAAAACATTAACATCGCGAAGACAGAAGACACTACTCATTGTTTTTCCACGAATTCATTTGAAGAGAGAAAAACGCACCGTTTCCACAATGATTTGACCTTATCATTATCCCTTTAAACTAAAAAAAAAGATTGGACTTCATTCAATTGCATTTTGTTCTTGTTCTAAAAAGAGAGTGCAGGGTACTTTATAGACTAAAGAAGAGTTATAAAAGAACAGCTACGGAATAGTTGAAACAAGGAAAAGTCAGGTATTTCACTTCAATTTGTATTTATATCATAGCTTTGCGGTACGTCATTACCAGGCATTGAAAAAGGGAATTGTTTTATTTATTTAACATGCATAAATGCTCATGAGGAAAACAGCTTTCGTAAAAGAATTGCCCTTGCTAATTAGTTATTGCGTATATTTCCATATAAATACCAACTAATTGCTTCCCTACTTCACACTATTCATGTTAGTCAATACTCGATAGGAATAGCTTTCTGATGTCACGTACCTGCTCAAGTAGATCAATGTTTCAATGAAGAACCATCTCCGTATAAGCATCCTTAAACTATCATTGAAAAAATGCATAGTCATAGAATTCTATTTAAAAAAAAGCAGCTATATCTTTGATACGGCAAAATTAATTTGAAGACGTATTTACATTTTTTATCGTATATTGGGTTGTCCTACTTTCAGAAATTATCTCACTTAGCTCTTTTTAACGCTGTGCATAGTGTTGATTAAAGAACAAGCTTCTTATTACCACTTGAAATGTTGGATTAGTGAAAAAAAAATTTGCAGTGTTTAGGGTAAATTTTGTTGGATGCCATGCCTTTAATTTTTAACCGTAATATTTACCGAATAACAAAACCTCATCCATCCTTCCATTGACTACTGTAGCCCTGATCAATTTTATTTCACTTTTCCAATCCTCTCCCCATCCGAGAAGTTGCGTTTGAAAATTAAAATACCAATAATGAAGTTATAAATTCTTGAAGAACTTTACATAAAGAGAAAGGATGAATTAAATCAAATAAACATTTAAGTCTACAAACTAATTCGTTAGTGGCCTCAGTGGGAATGTATTTTTGAGTAGCCGAAGTAGATAAGAAGCGCAAAAAGTCGCACTTTAAAAGCTCTGCTCATCAATATCAACATTATCAATCCAAATATTGGTTTTGCTCAGATTTCCAGTAAATCCTCCTATCGGCTAATATTTTATAACTTTCATATGTCTTATGCTTTACATCCTTCATCCAGTAGCCAGGAATTTCGTTCGGGGGAGGGGGGAAATGTTTGAAAAAAAGGGTACAAAGTAATGGTTTTTTAACTAATTTTAACATTTTTCATTATCGAGAAAAACTTCATTTGTTAAAGAAACATTGGTAAATTCCTGATTTATCAATATTTCGTTTTCTTTTATGAAGGAAAATAATTGTGTTTTTATATTTCGGGGGGAGGTCCGGACCCCCCGGACCCTCTCCCTGGCTACACCACTGCCTTCATCTCGTGCTGCACGCATATTATCCTTCCTTGGCCTACCTCTGTAATTCTTCCCTTCCACCTGTCCATCAACGATATTTTAGTCTCCGGAGAGCACAACGTTCTCGTAGATGAGATTTTTCTAGATTTGAAATAGGCATTTGATAAAGTGCCCCACGGAAAGTTATTAATAAAATTGAAATCTTACGGCAAAATGAATACGTCGATTCCCGGACGAGAGAACTTTTGAGTGACCGCGTGCAAAGTGTAGTATTAGACGGTGAAGTCATCAACAAAGTCAGTCACTTCTGGCATCCCTCAGGGTAGTAGGGTAGGCCCACTCCTATTCCTTCTTTATTTAAACGACATTGGTGAAATAGTACACAGGTGAAGATATAACTACGTTACGAAACCCGGGTTGTGCCTATTTGAATAAACAAATGAACCTTAAAAAGTTTTATTCTTTTATTTACAACGTGAACAGTCGTTACGATTGTCTTGTTAGTGTAACTGACCTCTTAGATAAACTCGGATGGGAATCCATGTCAGACATTAAATTGAAAAATAGACTAAAACTTTTATATAAATTCAAGATTAGTATATTTTCTGACGAAATTAGTCATATCTTACGAACGCCAACAAACTACGGTAGGTCAGAGCATTTAAATAAAATAAGAGAGATAGACAGTAGAACAGACAGATACGGAATATTTTTTTCCACGATGAATAGCAGACCATATCGGCAGCGTTAGAACTCATAAATAGATTAGATGACTTGAATTGTGGCTTACTAATTTATGCATACTTTGATGCATGTTTCTGAATTTTTTATTATTTCTAACAGCATATTTTGCGTGTTATAGCTTTTTCGGCAGAAAAACATACTGAGTAGTTGGCAAGTGTTGCCTTTGAATGAATGAGGTAGAATAATTTGTATGCGTAACGGTTTTTGCACCATTTTGTGTGCATGTTGGAATCGTACTGCATACTGCATGCTGGCGATTCATCACCCCCTGCCAAACAACCTAGAGGTGGCTCGGAGGGTATTATGTAGATGCAGATGTAGTTTTCATGAGTTGAACCCTATTTCATCCCTGAGGATGGAGTACCACTCGTATCCCGAAACATCGCGACGCGTCGGCAGCCATAGAGGAAATTACCCAAAAAACTACGTTACTTTACTCAAAACCTGCTACACCTCGTGGAACTCATTTGAAAAAGGGTGGATGCATAAGAGCGACGCGGAGAACATCATATTAGATCCCCGCTACATTTCCAGGTCTGAAAGAAACCATAGATTAATAGCGATATTATGCCGATTGGATAGATATGGAGATTCGCTTTTCCCCCGCACAATAAAGACTTTAATTAACGCTAAGCGGAATTTCGTTAGACCATCTATTTTTTATCTGTAAACGGCTGGTGTCCTAACACTCCCTGCCACACGCCTTTTTAGTCGGCTTACTGGGTGGTATATAGATGTCTATGTAAATGAGATATAGAGTCAGCGTCTTTTAGTTTGACATTCGTGCATGTTCACTGTTTGCAATTCCTCATATTTGCACTGAACGCGTATGCCATATGATTAATTATAAGCTTTTTATATATTTTTTTATTTAAAAAATTCCGTATTTTAATCACGTTTTATTTTGACAATATTGAGGATATTATATTATCCCTTTTTTCTAATGCTTATGTCACAGCTTTTCGTTTTTATGATTAAACGGCTGGTGCCCATACATCCCGTCCCACACGCCTATTGAGGCTGCTCGCGAGGTGTGGATGTAGAATCCACTGGAGGATTTCGACCGTAATTTGGGAATGAAGTTTATTCACGACCCTCTAACGATCGCCTTTAGAACGACAAATTGGGACACAAAGTATGGAAGCTCTTTCCATCCCAAGCGCACCGCAGCGAACGCCCGTCTCCATCTCATGCATTGTGGTCTGCGGTATCTTGGTCACTGGGTCTGAAAGGTATAGCGGGGGAAATGCGCTGTTGTGTTGTGCGCTGAACAGGGCCCTAACGGAGCGGACGGGACTCTCCCTTGTACACTTGTCAACTCAATTTCAGGTTGATTGATCTGGAAGTAAACTGACAGTGTCTGTCAGACAGGGATATAAGCTCCGTCTCCCTCGGTGCCGAGAATAAAATTCACGTCAATACCAGCGTTTGTATATTTACCTCAGTTCCATTTATGTCTGTTCGTGACTGCACCTTGTAGCGCAAATACTTTAAGCCTTCTGAAGAATCTGAGCTTTTCCCGGTTGGTGACTTGTTGGTATTAAAATAAAGGCAGCAGAAGAAGTGAAGTACCTGAAAGTTACGATAGCCTCGGGCCTCTCGTGCGGAACTCATATAAGGAATATTTGCGGCATAGCTCTGAAGAAATTAGGAATCGTCACGCGTACTGTGGGATGATTTTCGGATAAGAAAGTAAAATAAAGATGCTATTTCACTCTCGCACGACCGCACCTTGAATATGCAGTGAGCGTAAGGAATCCGGTGCAGAAAGATTTAATCCGCGAACTGAATAAAATACAAGGAAGCGCAACGCGGTTCGTCAAAAATTGCTGCGGGCGTACAGACAGCGTTACCCAGATGTAAAGCGAATTAGGCTGGGAGCCGCTGGAGACTCGGAGGCTGCGCCCTAGGCTTAGGTTGCTTGAAGAATTGAGAATGGATATATTTAAGAGCGACACGGAGAACATAATATTAGAGCAGCACTATATTTCCAGGTCCGACAGAAGCGATAAATTAAGAGAAATATTTTGCCGAACTGATAGATATGGGAATTCGTTTTTCCCCGAGCCATAAAGGACTTTAATAAATGCTAGTCGTAATTTCCTTTCCTTTTTTGTAAAACCAATGGTGTCCTAATACCCTCTGCCACACTCCTTTTAGGCGGCTTATGGGGTATCATATAGATGTTGATGTAGATTTGAACGAATTCTTCGCGGGTTTCCAAACAAGTCACGGTCTGCATGTTACGAATTGTCGTAGGCACAGTAGTCTTTTAAACTCACACACAGCCAAACGGATGTCAAGGAGTTCATCTATCTTAGAAGTACCCTTACCAAGAAACGGATAATGATAAAAAATAAAAATAGGAGAATTATGATGCGCTTTATACTTTAGGAAACGCTTCCATGTTCTGCTTCACTAATTCCAGGCAAAATGAAATAGATTCCTGTTTTATTCGTTCGACAGTTTTTATGTATTGATACGAATTAGCACTTGTTGCCGTATCAATAGACTTGTGTTTGCGATTCAAATTCTGGGGCATTTGTCCGATTTTGGTTCCTGGAATTACTAAAAAGAGTTATGCAAAATGGTGGAAATATACATAAAAAATCCTTACATTACTACTCATCGCAGAAAAAACTGAAAAATGTCTCTTATTCAGTTTTGGTGACAGTAGATATTTCTATAGTGCGTTTCGAGAATGAAAACATTGGCATCGCAAAAACAGAAAGAATCTCCACGCATATAATATCTGAATTTTGTAGCCTGACGTTTCGTTGGCATTCGACACGCACACCTTGACCCGATTGGAAACCCGATAAGAATCTATTCAACTTTTGGCCTGAGTACTCGGAGTCTAGGTGTCGGCGGGGTGAAGTCCTCGCCTGCCAAACCAAAGGTCGCGAGTTCGAGTTCCGCCTGGGTAAGTTACCCATATCCAGAGCATGGATGATTGTGAACGCTTGATTGTTAAATGTTATCAACCCCGATGTAAACATTGAACAGTGCTGTTTTCGGTGATGTGTGAAATAAATAACGCGAACGCGAAATGCTTAATGAACGCGAAAATGTCACTGATTTACGATCTTCGGAGTTAAAAATAGATATGATGCGGAAATTGTTTACCTATAAAATTACTAAAACTTTTTCTAGTTCTTTCAGAAGACAAAGGAAATAATTTCACGTACGTAGGTATTTTGACTTTAGACATATGACTCCGACATTCGCAATATTCATTAGCTATTAACCCAGAATATGGTAATTGCGGTAGTTTAATGGGTCAAGCTGTTGGCTTTTGACCAAGGAGTCCCGGATTAAAATCTCGGTAGAATCCTTAGGTCACCTCAAAGCAAAAATCCTCGAAGTGTGAAGTCAACCAGGTTAGAGAACTGCCTCCCCTCTTACTCTGAATGTGAGTAATTACTATAATTAGAATTCACACAGCTTTGGCTTGGTCTCTGAAGGGTTTATCTTCTTCTATTCAAACCAACTTACAGTTTTGGACGCAGAGACTAAAATCAGAAAGTATGATAGGACTAGGATTCTTTTTAATATAGCACTGTTACTTTGTGAAACAACGTATTGAATTTTTTAACTCAAAACGACTTTAACTTGTAGCACTAATCCACATTTTATACGTTCCGGCATCCATCGCTATAAACATTTTGGCGACATCGTTTATGTACAGAAGAAAGGGCATTTTATACGGATTTTTTACGAAAATAACAACTATTTTATTCCCTTGGTATTCGTAAATCGTAGCTACCACGATAAATCTCTTCTTGATTGCTGTTCGATTGTATTTATGCCACAATACTCCGTTGATTTTTCATTCTTTCTCGCTGATCCACACTTGTAAGTCACGAATAACTGGCGCTTATTTTTTTTTTTCCCGATATAGCACGGAAAAAACACGCAGGAAGGTATCGTACCTACTGTTAATGTCGTACACACTACACCAAGTCACGGCGCTAATCAGATGCTTGCAGGTCTCAACGGTAATTGGGCCCTAAAGCCACCGGGTACAAGGAAATCTCGCGAGGGAGAAGGAAAAAAATAAATTTTGAAAAGAAACGAGGTAGAAATAAGCACAGCAAAGGATAGCTTGGTCATCCTAGATAACGAGCATGTGGAGAATCCATCACGACTAGAAGTAATCCCTCCGAAAAGGGGTTAAAAAAAGCTTGTTGTGCTCGAAGGGCTTTGGACTGATTCTCGCAAAGTTCAGAGTAGTGACCCAGTGGAAAATTTCCTTTTGAGCAGGAGAAAAATTAAAACTTTTAGATTCTGTCTTAGTTATTGTGGCTCAGGGTTATTTTTATTCCTACAAAGAGATTTGGGTTAAACTCGACTCCCGTGTTACGAGATGCATGGACAAAGATGAAAGCTTTTTACACGTCACCGACTTACTTTTGCATAAATTCGTTTCATTTTTAACACGTAGCCTCATGGCTCATTATTAATTTTTATAACAACATTCCCGTTTATTACTTCACATACTTTTTTTTCGCAAAATGTAATAGGTATTGCATGGAGAAAGATGAAATATTGCACGTCACTGACTCGCTTTTGCATAAATTTATTCAATTTTTAACACGAAGTCTTGTGGCTCCTTGTTAATTTTTATTACCATATTCTAGATTATTACTTCACAGTTTTTCATCTGAAAAAGGAACAGGTAAAGCATATAACATTCTTTGGTTCACATTAGTAAATATTCATTTCTAACATGCATTGTTACAGAGAATAAAACAATTTGTAATCACAACTCGGCCCATTCTCGCACAGGTTTTTTTTTCGGAAAAGGTGATGGGTGAAGCATGTAAAATTGCTTTGTTATAAATTGACAAACACAAATTCAATGAAAGCAAGTCTAAGTTTATGAATTTTTAATACAAATATCTCGCGAAAGTACTGACAAACCTATTCTTATTTTCCGAGAGCCTTAAAAGTGATTAAAAACTTTGATTGAAGGTTGGTATTTTTTAGATCTTATTTTTTATTAGAATAAGCCACAAGTGCCATCTACCTACCAATAAAATCATAGAAATATTTACACCTACAAACCATTACAAATATTTTTACACAGCAATTCTAACTCATTGACACCTCAGGTATGCCCATTCCGTTGGGAATATTTCCTAGAAGATCTAATCCGCTTCAACAATTCTTTTTTACTTTACTCATACTTGAGGCAAAATTATCAAATATATCCTTTCATTCAATCTATTATTACAAAAAAAGTGATTTATTAATTGCTGCAAGCAAAAAATAAGCAGAGAGAATTGAAAAGACAATCCTGCCTTTTTTCAAAAATTGCTTCGTAAGCTAATTACAAATAACCCATCGTAGAAAAGTAAACAAAAAATGGCACATTCCAACGGATCAAAAGTCTTCGCATGCCCATGAGTAAAGCGATATATTCGAGTTTTTTGTGTATTGGAAAAAATATTGAAAATATTTAGCCATGACCTAATATGAACATTCCAGCCACCTTGACCCGATTTTCAGATTCCCTGGAACATAGCTGGATAAATTAATCCGATATACAACTCAAGTGACTTGTTTTTAAGCACCTCGATTCACAGCTCGCGGAAATTCAGTGTCGTTTTAGGTACAGATACATGATATTACCGACTATTTGATCTAAGCGCACATCATCCCCATTCAATTTTCAGCATTGCTTTCTTGCTCACACCCGTTTTAGTGTTTTAAAATGTCCCCACTCTGTTGGAATTTTAAAATGACTAAAACCATAGAGATGGATTCTGGTGAATAAGCTAACTAAACAAAGAGAATTTTTCTTTTAACGTACTACAATAATGCTTGATACCGTTAAAAATTCTCAATCGACTAAGATCACCTAATTTTCAACATTATATGAATGAGAAATTTTTGATCTCTTCCACTTCTTTTTACGTCCCATTGAGCCATAAATTTTAACGATCTTTCCATGTTTGCTGACATGGCATTTCAGGCATCAATCTATTGCTTTTTTTTCTTTTTATGAATACTTCATTTTATTTTAAACGTCACAATCGATAAAAATACCTTTACGCCTCGCACCGAGCTGCTCGCCAGCGTATTTTTAACTCCCCTTAGCAACGTCAAAAGATAGCTGAAACGAGTTATAAAGTCGTAAAAAGAGCATTGCTGGAATTCAACAACGAGGAGGAACGTCCCACTTTTCTCTCTCGGACTAACCATTTAATTCATTTTCAAGCTCGTATTCGACCGCTGTTAGGAAGGTTAGGGGCGCGATATCCTTCAGACGTGGATAAAGCACAGGCTCTCCCCCTGCTGCTCGGCTCCGTGATGGACGAGGGCCGGGGTATCGTTACCATCGTTTGGATGTCGACCTGCAGTCAGTTATTCTCGCCAACGAGTGAGAAAGGCGATTTGCATCGCCTTCATGACGAATGAGGGTGTGCCACCGCGGGAGCAGGGAGGGGAGGCCCATTCAAAAACCGCCCCCACGTATATAAATCCGCCCCTCGCTCGCCTCCTCGCCCCGGGCAGGCGGATTCCGAAATACGCCTCTCTCTCGATCGGCGCCCGGGAATCCGAATGCGTCGTGGGGCGACATCACCGGCGACAGCGGAATTTAATCTTGTTTTCAAAGGATACGAAACCGCGGTCTCCGGAATCCGTCCTCTTTTTTTTCCCTTCCACACACCTAAAACCCTATACAGTGTGCACTTCCTCTCTTCCTTTTCCCTTCAACGCCTTCCCCTTCTTGCCTCGATGCAGAGAGTGGCGAATAAAAGAGGCCAGGATGAGTCACTGCTACTTTTGAACATGTGTGGTCAGTTGAAAGTACCTAATACGCTCTTTCCAATTAATTATTTACAGCAATTTTAAACAGATACAGGTAAACATTATGAATGCCCAAAAACTAAAATGCCCAGTTAAAATTACCGGTGGAATTTTTAAAAATAAGTACTTGCAGTTACTAAGCAGTTACAATCATAATAGGTGGTAAAAGATCCAGAGATTAATTTTCCATGTATCCTAATACGGGCGGATACCAAATAAAGTGCATGAGCTGAGTCATTGCCAATTTGGGATACCTTTAGCCATTCACAAGATCTTATTTAAGTTTTAAAATAAATAATGAAATGTTTCACAAATTGTACTTTCATATAAATGTATGACTGAACTAAGCAAAGTTCAATGATCCTCTTTTCACAAAATAACTGATTATAGTAAAAAAACATTTATTTATTCGTCTACACTAATGTTTTCACCTTCAAAAAAATTTACATTAAATATTCACAAGATAATATGTTAATAAGCAGGCATTTCACTTTTTCCACGTTTTCATCGTTAGCTGATGCACTAGTGTGTCCGGAACGTTCGTCGTCCGTAACGTCTTCACGGCCATCTCGGAAACCACTTACAACAAATTCTTATTTTACATATAGCAGACTCACCATAGGCCTTTTTTCGCATTTCAAACGCTTTTTTACACTCTTCGCTTAGGTATAAATAATTCCTAAGAAATCATTCTTTCACTCATTTCTTTTGACAAGCGAAAATCGCCAAGCTCATAATAGCAATGCTAACCTAAGCGGCTGTTATAGACAATGTCAACTATGAATACAGAAAAAAAACTTTTATCATACATCCTGGGCTTGTATAACAGCATGGTAAAAAATGTGGCAGTTGTACTCTTAAAAGAAATTGAAATTAAAAAATTCTCGTTATTTTCTTCAAACCACATGCAGTGATTATTTTCCGTCTCCGAAGATGGGTGAGTACCAAATAGAAGTAGCAGAGCTGAGTAACAGCTAATTTTGAAATTTTTGGGCAGTTACAAGTCTCAATTATAATTTCAAAAGTGGCTATTAACAATGCTTAGATGAGATGAATTATGACCACTTTTGAAAACTTTCAGCAAGTTAAAACTTCTAGTTATAATTGTAAAATGTAACGATTTACGGTTACTGTACAGTTATAATCGAAGTAATCAATTAGGAGATTGATTTTCCCTGCATTCAAAGACAACTGTGTACGGAATGAAGTACATGAGCTGAGTCGTTGCCAATTTTTGATAGTTTTAACCATTCACAAGATCGTATTAAAATTTGAAAATGAACTGTTCTCAACAATTTAATAGCTAAAAAATCAATCCACGTTTGACCATGAAGAGACTGGTTTCCCTTGTATTCAGATATGGGTGAGTACCAAACAGTAGTTGCGGCCGAGAAGATGCTTTTGAAAATTTCTGAATTACTTTCAGCCACCTTTTTAAAATTACTGAGCTCCATTTACAATTTTAAATTTTTACCGTTTCAACATACTCACAAAATATCATCATCGAGGTTCAATAATCCTGTGATTGATTTGACTTAGCTGTCTGCTTAGCCACAATCAGAAATAAGTTTACATTTAAATACCTACGCAAGTCTACGCAAATACTTATTCTCTTTTGCCTTGACCGTAGCTTTTAAAATGATACATGCTTTCTATAAAATAATTCTGTCATGACATAAAACGTGAAGGACCTTTGGCTAATTAGAGAGCTCCATTTGACATCATCATCTGACGAAAAGCTCAACAAATGTGCTTACATTTAAGTACCAAAGCAGCATCATATATTATTTTTAAATCTAATATAAAACAATTCTATATCAGCCATATCATTTTACGCCTCCATTCCTTAGGACATATAAAAGTGATACCACTTAAAATTATCTTAGGATAAATAAGATAGCATTATAAATTTTGAGAGAAAGACGTCAAAATAACATTTTGTATCAATATTTGATATCACCACAATTGATGGAAAGGTGATATCAATACGATATCAAATGAAAAAGTTATAGTAAGTCGCCAAACTGTTGCACAGTAGTATTTTTCATTGCTACGTAGCGAAGCATGTATCAGAATATGATGATGAAGTGACTTCTACTTTTTGGCATTTGAGTAGCCTCTCAGTCTTGGTCATATCATCAAGTTGTACCAATTTTAGATAAAAAATTTATCACTGGTAAATATCATTTTCAAAGTATAATACATTATTTCATCGTTTTGGCATAAATTGTTGTCAAAATATATATCTCGATAATGATTGGGTTAGCCATACTAAGCTGGGGAAAAGTTAAAGTTTACGAGCAACATTACAACCGTGTCTCAGCAAATATGCTAGAAACTTGATTATGATATTTTATAATATTGCTGAAACGATAAAAATTTGAATTGTAAATTGCACTCGTTACTCAAACTTATATTTCCAAAGAAACTCTTCCGGGCTGCCACTACTATTCACTACTCGCCCACATTTGAATACAAGAAAAAAGTCTCAGGATTTGATTTGGATTGATTTTGTAACTGCTTAACTGCTGTAAACAGTTAATTTTAATTAGTGCTGTTGAATTGCTAGCATTGTTCAACATTGGCAATGACTCAGCTCATGATCTTTATTTGATACTCGCCCGTCTTTGGATACAGGATAAAACATATCTCTCAATTGAAGAATCTGAGTTCTTCCCGGTGATTTACTTCGATGAATTCTCGTCGGATTTCCAACCGGGTCAGGATCGGCATGCTCTAAGCCGCTGTTAGGAGAGTAAGAAGATGTTGGGTAATTAGTAGTAGAATTAGTTGGGAAAGACTCCCAAAAAAACGACGGCACACAATATACAGACCCTGACCCGGTTGGAAACCCGAGAAGAATTCATTCAAGTAATCTCAAACTTGTGCGAAAATTAAACTCTTAAAAATTCATTCACCTTGACCGGAAATCGAACCCAGATCTCCAGAACCCGAAGCTACCGAGGCGTCTTTTCCCTACTTGGAAAGTCCAAATCCTGAAACAAAATTTCCCATAAAATGGAGAGATTCCTCGGTAGTTTATCAGGCTAAAACACACGCCCTGATATCGGAAGATCCGGATTCGAATTCCGGTCACGGAGAATGATTTCTTTTCTGTGGAATTTTTGCGAAATTTGTGTATCGCGGGATACTCCGTAAGTTATTACCGTGGTTGTTCACGTTGTACTTAAATTATCTCTGATGTGTTTACCCTTGGCATGATTTTGACGGTACAGTAACTGTGAATACCAATGTTTTAAAATTGTATTTTTAACTGGTTGAAAAACTCTTGATTAACATAAGCAATAGTGTATTCGTTACCGGTAATTCCGCCACCCCCACATCAGTTCTTCTCTGCATATCCCTACCATAACAAGGGTCAAGATTATCGACTGGTAGATTTATTTTTTAACTGTTCTGTTACTGTTTATTATGTAACTGTTCAGCAGTGAATGGCTAAAATCAATCAACGTTGGCAATGACTCAGCTCATGTACTTTTTTTGATACTCGCCCGTATTTGGATTTAGGGAAAACTCTACATCTGAAAAATCTCTGTATTATTTATCTTTGAGATGATTTTAACTATACAATAACTAAATAGAGCTATTGTGCGAAAAATCCACAGAGAAAAAATCATTTGCTTTGACCAGGATTCGAACCCGGACTCTCCGATTTCCGATCGAGTGCTAAAGCCAGTTAAGCTTCCGAGGCGTCATTGAAACCAGTGGAAATTTGACGATTATAGCGGACAAGGTGGTATGGACTGCTGAGCACATGATGTCACTAGCAGTCCAAATCGTGCGAACGCCTATATGTGGTCAAAGTTCGGGTTTTGCTCTCCGGCTGCGGTGCTGTGCGCACTATTTGGACTGCTGGTGGCATCATATACTCAGCACTCCATAGCACCTTGTCAGGTATAGTCCTCATATTTTCAAAGGGCTTAACTGGCTAAAGCATTCAACCGGAAATCGAGGGATACGGGTTCGAATCCTGGTCAATGCGAATGAATTTTTCTGTGTGGATTCTTCGGACAATTTGTGCATTGCGGTCGACTCCGTAAAGATATCACCGTGGCTAGTCCCGGTATTCTTAAATTATTAATTAGTTAAGTTTTACAGATTTAATAGGTACTCATAGCAATTCTTTAAAATATGACCGTAATTCAGCTCATCTAAATATCATTGATAGTCTCAGGATTGCCGACAATGGATTGATTTTTTAACGGCTCAATTTATTTAAAAAGTTACTTTTAATGCTTTCATTACTTGTGAAAAATAAAACTATTCCACAATGGCAATGACTCAGCTCGTGTTTTTATTTGGCTACCTTCCGTCTTTGGATACGGAAAAAACTAATATCGGGATCATTTACCTTTATGATGATTGTGACCGTGAAGCAACTGTAAAGTTATTTTTTTTAGTTGCAATTGGAATTTTTAACTGCTTGATTTTTTTCTACATTGGCCATAGTTCAGCTACTCTAAATATTATTAATAGTTTCAGGATTGCCGACCCTGGATTGATTATGTAACTGCTCAATTTATACAATTAGTTTTCACCTAAAATGGCGTAAATACTTACGATTTCAAATTTAAATATGCACGTTTTTATGGCTGAAAAACTGTTGAGTAACTGAACTAATATGTAGGCGGTACCGGTAACATAACTGATACTAGCCCGTGTTTAAATTCAGTGAAAACTAGTCTCTATAAGATTAACCTGTTAGATGATTGTGACCGTACTGTAACTGAGCATGTTTATGGTTTTAAATTGCAATTTGTGCTTTTAAGTGGTTAAAGAACTATTGAGTAGCATTAGTAATAGTGTATTTGTCGCCGGTAACTAGGCAACCTCCCCATCAGTTCCTCTCCACACATCCCTTTCATAACCAAATTCTGGATAACGCTAATATTTTTCGGCTAAAATAAATTGGCATGTGGAGGAGCCCGTTCCCCCTGTGCCCTTCCTGGCTATGCCACTGACAGTGGCTGTACAGTAACTTTAAATAGTAACTTTTAGGAAAAACTGCTGAGTAACATGATACCTAGTTCAGATTACGATTTTCCGAGCGATCGTCCTAACGATAGTTGGCCGAACTACCACTGTGAATGCATGTCCTGACAATAGTTACTGTACTTCCGAATGTTGCCACTTTACTATGGTTTGGCGCTGGGAGACCGGAAAAGAAAACAAGAGAAAGACGAAAAGTTCGTGAAGCTCCTTTTGCTCTATTTATTTCATGGATTTGTGCAAACAAGGAATAATATGGGCGGAAGAGAAATTATTCGTTACATACACGTTGAACTTGGTAATATCTTGACCCCGCAGACCTCAACAGCTTTGCTAACCTTCAATTTCTCGTCAATTTTAGATGTAGAGAGCAGCTCAGGTTTTAACCATCGTTGTATCAATGCACGATAGTTACAACGATGACTGGAACAATCGTAAACTGAACAAGAAATATCCAACTTCAGGATTGTCGACCGTGAATTGATTTTGTAACTATTCAGTTGCTGTAAACAGCTACTTTTAAACATATAATTATATGTTGTGGAAGGTTAGATACATTCCAAATTGGAAATGACTTAGCCCGTGTACTTTATTTGGTACTCGCCCGTCTGTGGATACATATAAAACTATTATATGGATATTTTAACGCTGAGATGGTTATGACTATACAGTAATTGTAAATATTTATGCTTTTAAATAGTAGATGGTAATTTAAACTGGTTAAAAAAACTGTTGAGTATATAATCCAATAGCGTAGTCGGTACCGGTAACGTAATTGGTACTCCCGTCTTTGGATTCAAGAAACGCTAATATCTGGATGGTTTACTTTTGTAATAATTTTGACTGTATAGTAACTCTAAGCACTGTGATGTTAAATTGCTTGTTAAATTATTCTATCATGACATAAAACGTGAAGGACCTTTGGCTAATTAGAGAGCTTCATTTGACAACATCATCCGACGCAAAGCTCAACATATGTGCTTACATTTAAGTACCAAAGCAGCATCATATATTATTTTTAAATCTAATATAAAACAATTCTATATCAGCCATATCATTTTACGCCTCCATTCCTTAGGACATATAAAAGTGATACCACTTAAAAATAACTTTGAATAAATAAGATATCATTACAAATTTTGAGAAAAAGACGTCAAAATAACATTTTGTATCAATATTTGATGTCACCACCATTGATGAAAGGGTGATATCAATATAATACCAAATGGAAAAGTAATGGTAAGTCGCCAAGCTGTTGCACGGTAATATTTTTATTATCTGCGCACCTAAGCGTATATCAGAATATGATGATGAAATGACTTCTACTTTTTGGCATTTGAGTAGCCTCTTAGTCTTGGTCATATCATCAAGTTGTACCTATTTTAGATAAAAATTTTATCGCCGGTAAATATCATTTTCAAAGTATAATACCTTAAAATTTTCATCATTTTGGCATAAATTGTTGTCAAAATATATATCTCGATGGTGCTTGGGTTAGTCATGTTAAGCTGGGGAAAAGTTAAAGTTTACGAGTAACATCACAATCGTGTCTCAGCAAAAATGTAAGGACTTTGATTATGATATTTTATAATAATGCTGAAACGATAAAAGTTTGAAATTGTAAATGGCACTCGATACTCAAAACTAATACTTCCAAAGAAACTCTCCCCGGCTGCTACTACTAATTGACTAGTTTTTGGTTCTTTTAACTGGTTGAAAAACTGTTGGGAAACATAAGCAATAGTGTAGTCGTTACCGGTAACTCGGCCACCTTCACTCAGTCCCTTCCCATCAGTTTCTCCTTGCATATCCCTCTCCGCCTGTCTCCTCTCCACCCATACCAACAACGTTCGTCCCTCGTCGCGCAATAAAAAATGCCCAGGAGTCGTCGTCCCTTTTCGCATTGGGGCTCCCGCTTTCGAATTGCGATTTCTCCCCCATAACCCTTTTTTCTCATCCTCCCCTCCCCTCTTCAGCCTCCCTATCTCCTCCACCCAACCCCTCCCTCACGCCCCACCCCCCTCGCGCCACCCCTTCCGGAAAGGTAGGCACCCTCTCCTTCTCCAAGCAGGGCCCCCGCACCAAATCAATCCCCACCCACACTTACTCACTCCCTCCCGTCGAGTTTTGACCTCTTCCCCCCCCCCCCCACGCCCTTTCGCTCGCATTTGTTTGCCCGTTGCCGCTCTGCGCCCACTACCAAGGAGGAGGCGAACGCCTACCGCTAGCAGCAGCACTGTAGAGAAGGGTGCTGAACATTTCCAACCCCCGCTTTACTTCCCCTCCGCGTCACACCCTCCAGGGGTTGGGGGTTTGTCCACCCCCTTTAGCGCGGCAGAGTCGAGTCTCGGAAAACTTTAATGAGAATTATAGCTGGAAATTTCCTCTCTCTCTCCCCCTCTCCCTGCCTGTGATGTGAGGATTTCTTTCGTGGATAAACTCAATTTTATCCCCCCTCACTCTCTCTCTTTCTCCCTCCTTTGTGAGAGACCCCCTCTGGAATGTTAATCAAAAATAAAAAAAAGACGACGTCCACGCATGTTTAAAGGTTGAAAGGCGTCCGCACCGGACGGCGAGGAAAATGTGCATATTAGTCCTTTTCCGCTGACCGAAGATATGTACGATTAAAAAGATATCTTACGCTATGTTTCAATTTATACTGACAGTCACATTTCCATAAATAAATAATGGTTGGAATTAAAACGAGAAACTAACTGGCGAAATTCCCCTTATGAGATGATTTCCTTTACATATTAAATTAATTCGACCTCGCTTCCATTAGTGAAACTCGGCAACGTTAGCCAAAAATGAGAAGATGTACGCGCGTGTTTTAAGATAAAACGCTATCACAACAGAATGTAATTGTGAGTCATCTGAAAGCATTGATATTGGAACAGCTAGGATACTCTCTGTTATACTTCATTTTGAAGTATTCATGACCAACATCCTTCGTTGAAACGCTTACTGGGGATAATAAATTAAGTTTCCCATATTTCAAATTTCCTTCCTAATATTACTATTTATTACGGGAGGATTTTATTCATGGGTAAACTCAATTTTATCCCCACTCTCCCTTTTGCCAGACTGTGGAATGTTAATTAAAAATAGGAAGACTATGTCCACCCATGCCTAAGGTTTAAACGCGAACCCACCGGTCAGTAATGAAGATTTTAATACTAGCATACTCCCAAACCTGCTTTTAATGATTATAGATCTAGATAATGTTAATGTACAATTAAAATGCTAGATAATGGTACACATAGTCTACTAGTGATAGTCAACCTTACCTAAAAATTCTAATTGGAATTTAAAAATGTATCTATATTTTACAATTCGCTTTACTTTATCTGTAATGAAATTGCCTAAACATATATTAAATCAATTTCTTACCGTTTCTCTTTGTGAGAATAGGGAATGTTATTAAAAAATGTAAACATTTTCAAGGCTGAACAAGCCAGTCAGTCATGAAAAAACACGGAAACTTTTGAATCGTATTAATGAACAAATTGATGATTTCTCCGGAAGATTAACTCAATTTTACCCCCAGTCCCTTTTGAGACTCAGGAATACCAATCAGAAACGAAAAGATGTCATCAACGCATGTTTAAAGACAAGCCATAGCATCTGCATACTGCTTCTTTAGATTGAATTCAGAGACAAAAAACAACGTTATCTTCTGTTTCGTGTGATGACTACGTATTGATACTCAAAATTCAGCATCAAGTTGATAATCAAGTTAAAAAAATTGAATTTCACGCTTTTCAAGTCTCCCAATAATATGTCATGAGACTTCATGACTGCTTTCGTGGAAAAAAGTCATGTCATTCCGTGAGATATGCCAATTTTAATGAAAAATAAAAATGCTGAGACAAGGCAGGTATGAAGTTTGAAATGAAAACGCGCCGGTCAGTGAGGTAAATATAAATACCTGTTGCCTTTCACGTGCCGGTTCAATGAGAATTCACGGCTGCTTATTCTTTTGTCCAATGGTAAATTACTGATAGTGATAGGCTACGTAAAATATTCCTTGGATCAAAATATGAGGAATTCTGCGATAAACTTTTTCTAAGTAATACTTCCACACTACGATGTGAGAATATCTCACTTTAATATAGTCAATTAAACCATGCTTCCTTAGTGAGACTCTCGAATCACTTAAAAACGAAAACAGTGTTTAAATGGCTTTTAACGTTGAAATCTTGGACGCATCTGTCAGTAATACAAATGGAGTACATAATACCAACTTGATGCAGCTTGATAATGTTAGAATACCTAATCCTGCTGGTGTATTGGTAGTTAAACTTCCATAAACAAACATCTAATAGGATAAAAAACGAAGCAGTCAATGCTTCAATTACAATTGCCATTTTTCCTCCTCTGCAATAATGGGATTTCTGAAGTTAAAACCTATCCCCGATTCCCATCGCGAGCTCCAGAAACTCAATAAAAATGGGAAAAAAATGTCAAGACATATTTCAAGGATGAAAAGTGAACGCAATGGTAAGTTATAAAAATTTTCTAATTGCTAATTATTGGTTGATGTAACTTGAAGAAGAGAGGATAACAACCTAAACGATGATGGGTGGTGACGAAATTATAGTCAAAATTATGTATGGAAATTATTCAATCGGTTAAAAAGATGAGGTGGTCCTTTTTTCCATTTAATTAATAAATATCCTTCCTCTGTGACGTTTTTCTTTCGCAGATAACATTTTCCCTTTTTTTCCCTTTGGGAGGCTCAAGAATTCTAACAAAGAATTACATGTGCCTGCACGTTTCAAGAATGAAACGTAAGCACGCTGGTATATGAAATAATTCGCATTCTGACCCTCAAAATGCAATGCAGAATGGCAAACCAAGATTGCCGATTGTGTTTCAACCGATTTTGGAATATGCTTACTGATATAATGCTATGTTAAAAAAATAATTGGCTCCAAAATTTGTTTCCTACGCCACAATAACAAGCGGCCATGATTTTAGGATTTAGCTAGTATCTAAGCATAACGAGTAAGTAGCCTTTAGGAAACTATATAGGACTTAGCACTTCCCCAGCGATACAATGTATAAACTTAGCTCAGGTATGGTTTGGGGTGCCTCAATTTTTCTGACCCACGCGAAAAGTCGAAAGTCGAGAGAGAGAGATAATTCGTTACGACATTGACACTCGAAAAATATCTATTTCGGCTACATAGCCGTAGCCCTATTGAAATGTTCACTATAGTCGAATTAATTTTTGGTTATGTTCATACTGAAAGGTCTTAATTTAAACATTCTCAGCAATGGATTGCGTAAAAAATGTGACAAAACTGATATTTTTTATTTTCTTGCTGTTAAAAAATTATTTAAATACTTGTGTGACACTTGCATGAGTACGCGAGGTACGTTAAAAAGCAAAAGTTTTGAGCAAAATATTTCATTTAGGTTCGTCCACCCATTGGGCTATCGCGTTGTTAACACTCGTGTCCTTACAGTCGACCCGACAGTAGTCCGTGCCTTCTGCAATGAGACCTCCTCGCATTTCCGCCAACATTAGCAACGGGTGGAGAGATGGCTGGGTGTACATTAGGTCATTCCATGACGCTGGCATCGAGGCCACAAGAAGCGAAGGGGTGGGGGGGGCACCAACTCCTGAAAGCTTGCCAGACTCCCGCTGTGCCCTTTGTGGTAAAGTTCCATTTCCCACGGCCGTAATGCTCCCACTCCTCCAGAGAGGCCAAATTGTCTTAAGACGAGTCGGTTGCCACGGAGAGCAAAGCCAGAATCACATGATATTTGGTGTTACACAAATCTAATTTTAACAGTGCAGGATTTCCAGGACCAAAAATAGAGGATACCGGAAGCCTTCCTAGTCACTAGTCCGTGATACTCGTTCTTTTGCATGGTTCGCTGTTATCTTAGCATGGGATGATTTATTTTTCTAGCAAGAGAATTGAAACGAAGACCGACAATTTTCAGTGACGTTGCAGGTATTACAAACAAACAAGTTTGAACCATATGTGGCTCCTAGTTGCTAGATACCCATTAGCTAAACATTACCGCAGCAATGATGAGAAAAAGTAAATGAAATGGTAACAGTGCTCTAATTGTAGAATTCTATTTTTTCATTACAAAAGTAACTTTACGATCCTCTATCGATACCTCCATAGCAAAAGCGCTCAGTTATCGCCCACCGAATCAAATCCGCTCATCTAGAAGCCCAACAATACGAATCCGCTCAGATAGCAGTAACATAGGTGTAAACGCTCACCCGCGAAGAAAAGAGAATTGGGGGTGAGCGTTTGTGCTTTGGCTACTGCCAGCTGATCGACTTTGTGTTGTTGGGCTCCTTGATGTGCGTATTCGATGCGATAGTTGAGCGCTTGTGCAGTGGAGGTAACACTATGGTAAAAGAAAAAAAACGCTAGCCAGCATTGAAGCATCTGCATTAGTTTCCAGCTCAATGATTGACAATATTTTCTATTTTTTTTAAATACTGTGGAAGTATTCAGTGCAAAAGTTATTCGATAACCAAGGCCGAACAAGTGAAAATAGTCAATGCTCAATTTCTACACCAGCCTAATGCTGTGGGTGTCAACCGTTAAGGCGCTTCCTTACATGCGAAAAAAATAGCATCGCTGCACTCTTAATCGATTTGAGTAAATTAAAAGCAAGGAACGCCGTAATTGAGCTAATAATTGCGCTACAAAAACAGCCGTTCAAAATTACCTTCACTTGAACTGTCTCAGTGGTACTTATTTGACAATTCAAATTTAATTAATTACGGCATTTTCGATACCCAGTGATAAAAAATATTTCACGACGTCATAGTATGCAGAAAATTTATTTAAAAAAGATAAAGATTTTCCGTCTTTGTCATAATGATTTGCCTTTTGCAGATTCAAAAAAACTATAATCCATGTATGAAGTGATAGTTTTGAGAAGTTTACAATAAGCTTATTCAGAGGAGAATTTAACTGGAATTCAAGGTAGATAAAATTATGATATGTGATCCTTGGGAATGATTGATGCCAAAACCCTTGCCACATTCAATAATACAACTGCCCCAAAAAATGCCACAAAATTTTTTAAACTACTATGATGTATTAAGACATACACGCATTTAAAATATCATCAGTAATACTATCTATAATTTCTGTAAACTGAAAGAGCACCACTGAACTAACGCCACTACTTTGGCTAATAAAACTTGATAAACCAATGACACAATATACGTCCAGTAAAGTGGATTTTTTTTACATTTATTCAAGAGGTATTCAATTTGGAAAAATTAATTGTGAAGGATTTTTTAATAAGTACTAAATCAGAGGGGTTAAAAAAATTCCTCAAACATTTTTCATCTCTTCAAATAATTGAGTACCACTTAGATCTTTTCAGGGATTTCTAAAAGTGGCTCAACGTATTTAACGTTGAATAGGATCGTCATGTATACTTTTAACGATGAAGTGTCAAGTAAATTTACGCCCAAGATCATATACTACCGCATAAAAAAATGTCGTAAACAGCCAAGTGAATCCTAATTGAGCCAATTGATATTACAAGTTAATTTACGACATCCGCGAATCGAAGCCTGAAATTACCAATACTAATATTTAATCAGAAGATATAAGATTATTTCTGCATAATTTTGATATTTATTCCACATAACAAAAAAGAAAATAGGGTGATAGAATGCCATTTCGCACTATTAATTCGTGCGCATTCCATAAACCTACACAAACAGGGAATCACTTTGTTATTACGTTCAATTAGCGTGCTGTTATGCTAAAACAAGAAAAAAAGGTTGTTATGAATGAATTTACCTTGTACTGCCAGAGGCCTAATTAAAATACCCTCGTTGATAATGCACAACTGCTTCGGAATTCGAAATCATAAATATTATTTCATAATTTCCAGATCTTGAAAATGCAAATTGCATAGGTACATCAAAATTAATGATGTAATCATTCAAATTTTTAAAAATTCGGTTATTCTGAATAAAAAATGCAGATAAATTTCTCAATTTTAAGAAATCAAAATATAAAATATACAGAGCTGAGGGAAAAAAACTTATGATTTCCAATGGGTGATATATGTACAACATAAAAATTTTCAATGGGATACTGATTCTGCTCCACATCGAGTATAATTAAAGGTACATCATTCTATGATTCAGAGCAATAGCAAAATTTTAGGCCCTTGGCATTGATTACGAAATCCCGTTTTCCATTGACGGGAGTCCTTAAAATGGAATGAGTCATTAAATTTCTTTCACAGCAACATTTGTTTATAAAGAATCCATAGAATATGCATCGTTTCTAACACACGGAATAGCTTTAGCGAATTTTCTCAGTTATATAAATGAATAGCCTTTCCTCATAGACGATAAAACTTAAGAAATTATACTTAGACGCATTTAGAAATTTATTTCACAAAAACAAATTGTCAAGAAATTTTCCAGAAAACTTTTCCGGAAAAGCGAAATTCTACTTTGGGTTCGCAGCATATTCCGAGAAATCAGTATATTTAGTATTTGCAAACAGCCGACATTTAAAGTCTCAGGCATGGAAACAAGAAATGAACCTGCTCGTGAAGTCATGTTGTATTATCTGCCTACTTTGAGGCCAAGACAAAGTTTCCCGTTGATATGAACGGGCGCTAATTCATTTCCATTGAAAATTAGAATTTGAGACTTACAAACGTACGACGCATATACTCAGGAGAATTGATAACTTACGAATGCATACTGTGAAATGGAACAATCTCTGAATCCTTATTTTCACGGGTAATCAAGCCTAGTAGTGTTGTGGTGCAGCATTCCAATTAATTCTTCCACCTACTATCTGTTCTTTCAGAGGTAAGTTACTAACTTCGAGGTATATTCAGTGAAAATGTTACTTAAATCCGAACTGATGCTTTCCTTTAGGCTAATTATTATCTGTTTCTTAAGACGGCGGAGTAAGCTCTAGAGTCGGTTACGTTTCTAAGCCGTGAGTTCCATCTTCGTTTAGTTTTAATTGAACTGTGTAAATTTTATTAATTTAATGGTCATTTATGATTGAAAAAATAAAATTAAAATAATTCGAATTCTGATCATTTAATCGTTAAATTTTTATTTTTCTAAAGTTAACTAACATTGTATTACACCTGAATATGCCGCTCTGCGTGAAAACCGGTTGTACAGCAAATAAAATGTTAAGGAATAGTGGAAATATCAGCAGGAATATTAAGAGCCTCTATAAGTTACGCTGATACATATGGCAGCACAGACAAAAATATCTGAGCTTCATAACAACTTTACGCCTTTAAATTGTTTACAATTGGAAAAAAATGGAAATAATCATATCAAAATATTTTATGGTTACTGAAATTTATTATAGAATATAACTTTGTCAACACATAGCTGAATCTCAAATATGAAAAATTTACATCGATGTTGTCTCTACAGTAGAATTTGAAATTTTTTAATGCTTAATAATGAAAGAGGTAAAAAAGATCTACATGTGAAAATGCACCTGTACTCTTGAAAACTAAAAGGATTGTATGGTTTTGCAATTCTTCGAAAGAGAAAGGAAAATGAGATCTTATTTAAAGGCAGATGTTTATAAAATAGGGAACATTTAGCAATTCTGCATATCGATGGCAAAGTTCTAACAACACGTATCTCAAAAATAGCAAGGCAAGAGCAACTTTTCAGGAGAGCAAAAAAACGATTATTTTTTTTTTTACTTGTACACTGACATTGAAAACCAAAAGTTCATAAAACCGAAAAAAAATATTATCGATAGAGGATTGTAAAACAAGCGCTTTTATAATGAAGAAATAGAATTCTACAATGTCAGCACTATTACCATTTCATTTGCTTTTTCTCATCATTGCTTCGGTAATGTTTAGCTAATGAGTATCTAGCATTAATTTAGAAACAGAGTTGTTTTTTGCTTGTATTTTATTTTTTAATGTTATTAAACTTTGTTTAAGATACCTGTCTCAAACCGGCCGGATTTGAGATACGTGTTTTTAGAACTTAGCTCGATATATATATCGAGCTAAGTTCTATATCGATATATAATATAATCGATATATATATTTTAGCTCAGTACTGGACGATATTAATCCTGTTTAACCGAAAAAGACCCGTCTATGGGAAGTGATTCGTCCTCTTCAATAAAACGGTGATTCGACTCTAGGTTTCTTAAGGGTTTTAACCCCTGAGCCGCCCGCTCAAACGGCCAGACGGGGTTGAAAAAACACCACGGCGGTTCTCAACCCCAAGCCTTTCACCCAGCCCGTTCGATTCTTCCAATTCTTTCACAGGAATGGGGAAAATTGATTTCCCACGCACCATCATCCTGCCGACCGACCGTCGGAGGCGCCGCCATACCTACTCGAGCGTCTCAGTCCACCCAATAAGTCAGTCCAATCAGTTGGTTGGTTCTCCATGACCCCGTTCGCCCTCAAGAACCCTTCATCTCACTACCTCACCCCTTCACCCTATCTCCATCAGTTTTGACCCAAATTTCGCTTTGTCCCCTTTATGTGCCGAGGCGAGAGGGAGGCTTCCCTCTTCTCCAGGCGTGATCCACGGCAAGAACACTTGAAACGCAGACTCATACACACTCACACAAAAGCCCCGCGAAAAGGAGGTATAGAAATGTGAAAAGGGGCGTCTCAGGATTTCCCTGTACGCTCTTGCTTGTTGGTCGGGTCTCTCTCTCCCCGCGAGAGAGAGAGGGAGAGAGAGTGGGCTCCCGAGTCAGGCGAGCCCAGGAAGCTCCACCGCCGCCCTTATGATATGGGAGTGCTAAGTGGGGAAACCCTTATGAGTCGAGAGGCTCCTTGAATCACCCCGGTGGTGCTGGCGAGGTGATGCATCGTGCATGCACACTTCCTTCCTTCCTTCCTTCCGCGCCCTCTCCATGAAGATATACAACCACGTATTGCACCTGGAAGTACGTAAATGCACCTGTCCCCCTCATGAAAATTAAAAGGGTTTTTTTTTGCAGTTCTTTGAGAGAGAAATGAAAGTGAGGACTAATTTAAAGCCAGATGGTCATAAACTAGGGCACATTCAATATTTCAACGTATATTCTGGCTCAGCATTGGGTGTTATTCATCCTGTGAAATAAAACTTTTTCTTTCCTGGCGTAAGATATCTACTTTTTTCCATCGGGCGAATTGCTGGTTCGTTAGTTGCCTATAAGCAAAACACCCGGTGGAAACCCCGAGAAGATTTAACCAGTACCCTGTGAACTTTTCCTTCACTTTATGTCTAACATTGAAATATGCGATTGCAACTTTCCTCCACGATGCTATATGCAATCGAGTATTGCATAGCTTTTGGAGTTAAGCATTTAGACTTCGTAGAGTTTTCAGAGATTAGACTGAAGTGGAACAAAGGTTGATGTTTATGTACCGGAGAGGTGGCAATAGTTTAAAAAAATAGCGATTACTTTGGGGGAAATTTATCCTTAATTTGCCTTACGCCTTCATTAAAGGTATGGCAATATATTGAAGATAGAATATCGGAAATTTATCCTTTTCCCACTGAAAACTGTAGGTCAAGACGTTTTGAAGAGCTTAGAGGGTAGGGAAAGTCTGATTTTATTTCGAGAGAGTTTGCTGGTATAATAAATTATCGATTAAATGAGTCGATGCTGAGTGCTGGAGGTTATTTGTTCAGTATTCTTACTCATTGATAGACCTTATTCTTTCCACGCCCTCTCCATAAAGATATGAAGCTCTATATATAAGTTGAAAATATAAAAAAGTACTTTTTCTCGAAGGTTATAGCGACGGAGCACAAGGACGAAATTGATGATAGTTATATCAATGAAAAATGAATCACTATTAATTTATAAATTTTATCGGTGTATTATTCAATATTTTTACGTTAATTTATTATTGACGTAATTGTCCTGCTTAGTGGCCCAGAAAGCCAAAGCTCCTTGGTCCATTCTTTTTTTTCACGGCAATTAACGGTAATTTCGGCGCCATTCACGTGGCAGTAGTGAACTTTATCACATTGTTTCACACGCTTTATGTAGAACTCGAGTAAGTATTTATTGAAGTATGTGTTCGGAACACTTGAAAAAGCCTCCGATATCGCTCTTAAGTATCCCTGCGATTTTTCTGTTGCCATGGTTGGAAGCTGCGCGGACTAGGCAAAGCTATCATTATATTTATTTCCATGAGCAACTTCTACATTCTTAGCCTGCAAACAATTGAAATTTTCCCTTGAACTTTGCAATCACCTCGACACGGGGGTGATATAAAATCAACTTAAGGTCAATGGCTTTTACCGATTCATGGTTCTCATTTCACGTGAAATTTCGCATCATATCTTCTGCAAATTGGGGTCATTCACGTCACCATGGAAAGAGAGGATTTTGCAACCCAGATCCACTGGGGTCAATTCGAGGAGGAGCGT
This sequence comes from Ischnura elegans, assembly GCF_921293095.1. Classification (NCBI taxonomy): domain Eukaryota; kingdom Metazoa; phylum Arthropoda; class Insecta; order Odonata; family Coenagrionidae; genus Ischnura; species Ischnura elegans. Next base: position 82,022,383 of record NC_060254.1, on the reverse strand, counting down.
TTCCAATTCCCGCCAAGTAATCATCCCGTCCCTTCATCTGTAGAAAATACTGCAAAGAAACATTTTTAACCACAGCTAAAAACAAATTCTCCACATTATGGCTCTAATATACTGTTGCTAGGCAAATATACAACGTAACGATTTAATTTAAAATGATGATTGCTACTGAGGACCGAAACCGATGTAAAAGAGAGCCAACTCAACGCTCAACTTTATTGAAAGCCCATCACGGAGAATCTGATCGTTTAACCACACTTATTGGAGGTTTGGGCTGTGAGCCGCCATAGGCTAACGTCGTGAACAAAGCCAAGTCTTCCCTTTCATGTTTCATTTTCACGTTCCAATGGATATCCACCTACCTTACGGTCCTCCCTTTTGCCCTTTCAATTTCTACCTTAGGAGGGCGTTTGCACTTCTGCTCCAACGGTTGTGCTTTGCCCTTCAATGTGGAGTAATACTAGCTTAAACAAACGAAATAATCTAACATGTTAAGGGCATGTAGAGTAGGCCTTTGTTAACAATTGCTTGTATCTCAAGCATGAAAATTTTACCAGCTCTGGAAATATAATAATGACAAAAAAATAAAAATTGAGACAAATGTAAATTTTTTCTAATATATTCTCTATTAGCCTGTAAAATTTAAAGATGAAGGCACAGGTTTTAAACAGTTTTACATTTGGGCAAAATGTTTATCTGCAGTTAATTTTCTTTTCATTTCTGTCATCGATTCGCCATTTACTTAATACATGTATACTTGCAGGAAACACATCCAAAGTCACAGAGTACGCTTTTATAAATTCATTTAATCTTTTTGAACCACCAATACCGATGACCCACTGACATTTCAGAGAAGAGTTATTCAGAGAATAATGTATGGCGTTTGAAAATCATTGCAGATATTTCCTTGATCCAATTTAATAGGGGTTCATAGCTAAGCTTTCCGTGAAACGAACGGAATTCTGAATTCCGGAAAACCTCTCCAAAAGGTTCTAGTTTCGAGTGAGCATTCCTGTTGAAAACCTCATTCACAGTGTGTGTCCAAGCCCAGGCACGTGTGATTCGATGCAGGTATTATGGACAGATCCCATACAATATTCATTCATTCTCAACAGCTGGTTCAGGGCCGAAGAGTGTCCCATTTTCAAGTACGGAATTGACTCATTGGAAAGAGTGTAAAGAGATCTCCTGCCTCAATCAAAATACAATGCAACGCAAATAACCAACATCAAGGGAGACATGGATGCAATTAGTTACACGATTTCCCGCTCCATTGGTGCGAAGGCTTAATTTAGTGATTGGAGTTGATCGCTTCGACAATTGCCTAATCATTGCGTGGACTTCAAAAGAGATTGACATCTCGGTCTCCAGCTAATAATTAACCGAATGCGTGGCACTAGCCCATTGATCCGGAATTCACTCGAGGAAAGGGCAACACAACAAGCAAGGGTAACACACAGGCCGCGAGGATTGGACGAGAAGAGCTTGGCAAAACTCAGAGGTACGGACGAAAAAGGGAAAATTAGTTAGTAGAAGTGGTTAGTGGTGTAAAAGAAACTTTCGGAATCCTATCGACTAGCATACACCTCAGCTTTGCTTCCTTGGGTACTTAGGAGAAAATTCGCAAAACTTTCTAGGCTAATATGGACATATTTCTCAGCTAACGCAATAACTTATCGAAATTAAAGGTTTTCACAAATGATTTTCGAGTAAAGTTTAATGATAATTATTAAAACAATCAACTTACATTTTTATTATTCACTTAATAAAAGGATAGCTCACAAACCAAGCATTAAAATGAGTAAAACACATTAAACCTCAACAGAATGCGTGAAAGAAGTTTATATTCGACGGCTGTTACCTATGAATGCATAAATGTCAACATCTGATCATCCTAATTAATGCGAGTGCCAAACCAATTTTAAACTTTCATATTTTAGGCATATTTCTGTCAACTTGCTGAATACTTTCTGCCAATTGTAGACCTTATGAATTCCAAACTAAAATGAAGATTTCCACGCCAAAGAAAAGATGGCCTAGAGTTAATGGAATTTATGGAAGTTTTCAATCCGTATCATAGAAAACGTAAATTCTATATCACTGAATGGAATCACATAAAACACTTTTGAGAGATATCATATAAATCACAATCCTAATATGAGAAACCACAAGGGCCACTCAGCTCATGAGTTACCAGTCACAATATCCACAATACATAAGAAAATATTAGTATTATATCAGGGATAAGACAGACATTTATTCAGTCTATTTACCTCTACTAACAATTCTGTGACCAGAATGAATGAATTCTCAGATGAGATCACCAATATTTGAATAGAGGGAATTAGTTTCGCATAAATACTCGAATCTTTTGAAGTAACCTCTGTGTCAGCCAAGCTTGATGCGTCCACGGAATTAACTCAAAAATAGACTAAATGTAATAACTGAGTGCTGCAGAATCATTTACATTTTCCATTTCATTCATGTTTTACATTTTTAATTTGTATTACCTTCAATGGATATTTTCAAGGTCAACAGCCTGAGAGAGAGTGAATTATATCTGTCCTCAAAACATTTTGTGAGTTTTATATATGCCCATTATAATTAACTGCATAGATAATGAGCCACAGAAATAACAATGGAAGAAACAATGAAAGTTCATCGACTTCCTTACGTGGTTTTACTGAACATGTATGAAATTTTTCTAACAGGTCAAAGCGTTGTGAAAAATATATGCCAAAGTTCAGAGTGATAAATTTAATGTCCCTCTTTCACAACTAAAAAATAAAGGTCCAGTAATCCCACAAGAGAGGTACTATCATATCCCTATTGACTTTTCTAAACCATCAAAAAAAATCAGAAGATACAGATTAGTACCAATCAAAATTCAATGCGATCCGATCACACGAGGAAAAGGCCAAAAGAGAAGCTACCGCAGAAAAACAACACAAGGATTAGCTCATTGCAAGATTTACTTTTGCAAATAAACGATAAGTAGTACGTCTAAGTTGACAATTAGGTAGTTAGCGTACCGATAAAAATGATTTTTACCGTCACCTCATATAATTATATTATAATTCAATTCCATATCACTTCATATGATTCATTGTACCACCTACTTCACAGCTCAATAGAATTAGCCAGATAAAGGAATAGATGAATAAAATGGCGAACAGCCATCTATTATATAGTTGAATGAGGAGGAGCTCCACACAAAAAGTAATGAGACTCAAGTACCCACTTCACTTTCTCCATTCCATTCCGTAAGCGGTGCAGTGCAAGTAAAAGGAATGGGAGAACCTTTACCGACACCCAGGGAAAGGTGAAGCATTCGATCCTCTCACTCATAGGCGAGAAAGAAATAATTCAATCCAACTTGCGCTTTAATGTGCGATGGAGATTTTTTAAATAGCCAAAGCGTACCAACAATTTGAATAAGTTCGCACAAAAAAATATTCACAACTTAGTGTCATGCATTAGTCTTTTTTTTCTCCTTCCTTCAGCCCCTCATTTAGGAAATGAGCTTGAAATTTTGCTGAGGTTCAGTTTTTTATCCTATTTTTTGTCATGAGCTCTCAACAGAATGCAGATAATCATCTTTTTCATTAGGGAAAGGGACGCGACCGAACGCAAAAAACTACTTTTCTCCCTTTCTGAAGATAAAGTTGGTTGCGTTTTGCCCCCTCGTTGAGGCCTTCCTAATGCTGCTTCGTTTCGGAACTAGGGGATAAACCGAACGGAAAATAAAAGGCCCAAGGTTTTACCTAAGAAGCACTTTAACTGCATAGAAAAGAAAAATATAACTAATCTACCAAGATCTTCGCGAATATTGGCGGAAGGGTCTTATAAGCTTAGCCAGAGACCCTCTCACGCAAAACGAGGAAAATAAAGTTTACCCATGGAAAAATTGGGTCTTCACATTAGCTAATACGGAACTTATAGTTAAGATGCATAAAAAGCTTTTTTCGTTGAAATTAGGGATAGCGACATCAAAAATATTACATTGTAAGATTTTTCCCAATCAGTTTCACGACATTTTAAAGGTTTATTTTAAGGACAAAACTCACAGACTCATGTTTAACTATGTGGTATTCCATTTTGAGTCATTTGGCTAAGCATCTAATATATAGGTGCTTTAGGATTAAAACGAATATATTAAAACAATGCAATGACCGCTGCGCATTATAATAACGACAGCAGTTAAAATTTAAAAAATGTTTATTAACCACGACAACACCCTTATAACAAAATTCAATGATCTCCTACAGTGACAACCTTTAAATTTTCAAGTGCCTATCCACCTGTGTGCCGTTAAAATTTCCTAGAACGAATACTACGCAGTGCTTTTACCAAAATTCTCCCAGTGACCCATGTCCTTCGGGGAAATCATTAACCCATACCAGCACCTTCCACAGCCGGACTCAACGACCTTCCATAGACTATTGCGATTTAGAAAACTCAATGTACCCCGCTAATCCTCTCTTTCTTCCCCAACACCGCCACGTTCTTTAGCTCTCGTCTCCTCACCCACTTTAACCCCGCCCTCCCCTGGCTGGTCAGATCCTCACAGGAAAAACCGTCGTCCCAAATCTAGACTGCCCCTTTCCCCCTTACTCCCCCTCTCACTATTCTATTCCGTGTTTAACCCTTACCCCCGCCCTTTCAACCAGTCCTTTTCCTTTTTCCAAGTTTCCAAGAATATGCGATCGAAGTCGTTCCTTTGCGTGCACTTATTCTGTTATATGCAAGATACAAGCATTACAGTAGCTTTATAAATTCGCATTTAAAACACTCCTCGAATTAAAGAGATACACAGCTTCGTAATTGTCAATAGTACACCAATGAGAATAGGCCATCTCAGCAATGATAAGCTGTAAAGAATTAAAATGGCATTCCGATGCGACAACATTTGTCTCCATAGGGCCTGAGTATTCATTGTAGAGTTTTTACTAAGTATAACTAATAGACTATTGTGATTTAGAAAACTCAATGTACCCTGTTAATCCTCTCTTTCTTCCCGAACACCGCCACCTTCTTTAGCTCTCGTCTCCTCGCCCACTTTAACCCCGCCCTCCCCTGGCTGGTCAGATCCTCACAGGAAAAACCCTCGTCCCAAATCAAGGCTGCCCCTTCCCCCTTTCCCCCACCCCCTCTCCATATTTCAGTCCGAGTTTAACCCCCCCGCTCTTTCAACCAGTCCTTTTCCTTTCCAATAGATGTCCTCACTGTCACTTGTGTACTTTGTGTATAAATGTATGATGCATGCAAGATCAGTCACCTGACGATGTAACCAAGTTACGAAACCCGGGTCGTGCCCATAATTAAATAACAGCCAACCTTACAAAGTTTTATTTCCTTACTTCCAATATGGAGAGGTTTCACAAAGTAAAGCCTGAAGTTATCAGTTATAACAAAATTCATTTTAGCCATCCTTTCCCCTATTCTGGCGTCCATTTTTATATCCATCTCTCCTTCCTAAACGTAACTAAGGTTACAATCAGTGGCGGATCTATGGAGGGGAGGGCTTGGACATCTAATTTACACTAGATAGAATGGTAATTTTTGCTCGGACCCGCAATATTTTTGGGAGTTTACCTCATACTTAGACCCCCCTCCCCTTTTCCCTATCCTGGATCTGCTACTAGTTACAATAATAAGATAAATAGCTAGTAATATACGCCTAATGGTGATAATTATTAATCGAAATCCGGGTCGCTTAATTTAAAAAAAAGGTGTATAATAAATTATGTTCATCCAAGAAAACCTTTATTTTAAAGCCTGGCCTCAGAATGTGCGCTTGGTACACATGGTTCGCATAATTCTGGATATGAATTTGATAGAAGTGAGTAAAATTCCATTGGAAAAATAAAAGTATAAGCCAAATACTTATTTAGTCGTCGTACTAAAGTGCTTGACATTCCAGAGAATTATCCCTCAAAACAAATAGTTAGCCTCACGGGCTTTACAAGCATATTAAAACAATTACCACAAATCCGCAAATTTGTAAATTCTCGCACTTCAAGACCATGAACCCTATATTTTATAATTTCAGCAAAAAAGCCTTAATCGTATATTTACTGTGGTAAGAAAAATAAATGTAAAGCATGCCATACCGCAGGTATTCTCGGGTAACCAATTCTTCTCACACAATGATCTCAAGTAGCAGTCTTCTCACGAAACCGTCTCGACGTGTAGCTGAAAAAGAAAAGAAGATATTAAATGAACCGCCATAAATTATGCGCCAGTTGAATAATTATTCCAAGATATCACAGTCCAAAATAAAATGATATCAAAAATTATGATGAGGAGGAAAAATTCACTCAGTAAGAAAGTAAAAACTATTTCATCTCATAAACAGCATAATAAAGAATTATTAGTATATAATTGTCTTGTAGAGACTCGGAGAACGTAAAGTCATTTGATGGCATACGATTGGGTGCTTTCCATTCAGTGACTCATTTGTTGGCTTGAGTCAATTTATGGACGCATGATAGTAACTTTTATTCACGGATTTTGACCATGCGCTTCGGATAATTCACTTATAAACCCTCAATTACATGATTGCTACACCCTTAATTTATCATTATAGTAAAGCAGCTTCAAGTGTAGATTTAAATCTAGCATCCACAATAGATCTGCCATTATCATTGTAAATTGCGAATAAAACATCATATACTTTTCATATACATAGTATGTCTTTAGTTAGAGTATAGTTCTCATATTCATCGTTTCAGTGGCACCGGTTTCCGTGGCTATGTCTCCAAGTAATTCCTGCAAATGGATAGAAGTGACTACTTACTTTAAAACCCTCTTCCGACCATTGACTGACTCATACAAATATTTAGAGTGAACGAGACGAGATACGACAAAAGGTCATTGAATCGACCCCAACATCGACCACAATTTATAATAGCCAGAAAGCCTCGAAGCGAAGAACTGTTTGGTATTTTATTTTTATTTTATTTTTTATTTTATTCTCAAACCACCGGATACAGCTCTTACTGGCCATTTTACACCGGGGTGTTCAACAAATGTAAGTGCACAAACGACCATGCCCTGGACCGGGGAAACCTACCCAGGCGGGACTCGAACCCGCGACCTCTTGTTTGGCAGGCGAGAACGTTACCCCACCGCCATTCAATTTAAGTACCGTAAGATGGGGTGACTTTGTGACTGGTGGGGTGACATTGTGACAAGGGGTTCAGTTTTCGTATTTTAAATCTCGCGTCGCAACAGCTCGTCTCAGGAAAGAGATGTACCGTACAATGCCTTTGTCAGACATGCGGCGCCATGTAGTGGAAGCCGGGTGGAGCTTCTGCACACGTGTAGTTCATTCCGACGCCATTGCCTGGCAATACTACTTGTTACGCTTTCGTAAAAGGAGTGAAACTTTATATCGTGAAAACTTTTCTGTTCAAGACACATCTAAAACAGGTATGTACATATGCTTGTTAATATGTTGGGCAAATTATCCTAGAGTATCGATTAAATCAAGCCATATTTGTTGAACATATGACAAAAAAACTGAAATGCACGCAATTTGTGTGGTGACTTTGTGACACGCCAACTTGTCACAAAGTCACCCCACCATGGCTTTAGGTTAAATTTTATCATGTTTTTTGTTTTTACAATACTGAAAGGAAGATGAGGACTTATAAAAAGAAGTTGGGTGCACGATCCTATAGAAATTACTCTCCAGAGACGTTAAATAAGGCCGTAAAATTGGTTTTAACAAAGAAAATGACCCTGCGAGCAGCATCTGAAAGGTTAGTAGCCATTCATACCAACTTTGCTGTCATTTAACGGGTATTTAAACCCGATGTGCAACTTTTGGCATTTTTCCTTGATGAAGGAAGGGTCTGTGCAAGCAATAAGCCTACCTTCTTAAAAATCTGATAATGTTTAGATTCTTGGAAAATTTTTTCTATTAAACATCTTTTAAAAGCCATTTTTCTCAGAATTAAAAAATCAGGTACCGGTGCGGTATACCGTTTCATACGTTCATTTTTTCTGCTCTTAGATTCAATATTCATCGAAACACCTTGTGGAACAAAACCAAAGAGATAAAAGGTTCAGCCAACCTAAGCCCAGAGACAGTCAAACCTAAAAGAGAGCATGGGGGTCAACCTGTTTTCACAAAAGAAGAAGAGGATACGTTCGTTGCTCATTCCATTGCAATGGCAGCTTACGGTTTCCCAATGACGTCTTTTGATTTGCGTTGCGTCGTTAAATCATATCTTGATCGAACCGGGAGAAAAGTTCCCGCGTTTACTAATAAAAACTTACCTGGGAGAGAGTGGGCCATGTCATTTATGAAGCGGCACAAGGATATTCTCTCCGAACGCGTCGCCAAAAATATCACCTATGCAAGAGCCGCGACTGACAATGAAGTGATTGACGAATATTTTCAGCATTTAGAGAAGGAGCTAGAGGATATTCCGCCAGAAAAAATATGGAATTATGATGAAACAAACGTCCAGGACGATCCGGGAAGCAAAAAAGTGCTTGTCAGAAGAGGAGCAAAATATCCTGAGCGGATACAAAATTGTTCGAAAGCATGTACTACTATTATGGTCTGTGGGAACGCCGCAGGACAGTTGGCTCCACTATATATAAATTACAAGGCCGAGAACATGTGGTCGACCTGGACCGACAATGGACCTGAAGGAGCCCGGTATAATCGTACTAAATCTGGATGGTTCGATCACCAAGTGTTTGAAGACTGGTTCGTCAATCTTATGCTCCCCATACTGAAACAACAAGACGGCCAAAAAGTTCTTATTGGCGATAATTTGAGTTCGCATATTAACCTGGAGGTTATTCGTCTCTGCGAAAAATATGGGATAAAATTCATCGCACTCCCACCAAATGCGACACATCTACTGCAACCGCTAGATGTCGCAATATTCAGAGTTCTAAAACTGATTTGGCGTGAAATTTTGTCCAATTGGAAGCAGTCGACGTCCGGTAGCCGGTGCACGTCCGTCCCAAAAGACGAACTGCCAGGTCTGCTAAAGAAAATGATGGACAAGCTGCAGGAGAACATCATAAAAAATCTCCAGTCAGGGTTCAGGAAGACTGGGATTTTTCCACTCAACAAAATGGAAGTTCTCCGAAGACTTCCGAAGGCCGTCTTGGAAGAGAGCCTGCAGTCCGTACCAGGAGTGGTTGGTGAGATCTTTATAGAAGAACTAAACAAGAAGAGAAAAGAGGTTACAGGATGCCGGGCCCCCAAGAGAAGGAGAAGGCTCGCCGTTCCAGCGGGCAAAAGTATCTCAAGTGCCGAAATTGAAGCCAGTAGGGCAGAACAGCCGAAAGGGAAGAAGACAAAAGCCAGTCCTGCTTCTAGATCCAGCGGTGGCAAGAAAAAGGCTGTACCGGTAGTCAATTTCTCTGAAGAAAGCAGCGCCAGTGAAAGCTCTTCAGACGAAGTCAACGACGGAAAGAAGAACTGGACGGATGAAGATCCCAGTGACCCCGACGTGCTGGATGAATCTTTCAGCAATTTGGAGGATTCAGATGTTGAAACGACTCCCACCACGGTGATTCCAAATGCTAAAGACGTCCTGGGAATCAACGGCATGGCGCCTGAAAAACATATCTTCAAAGTGGATGATTTTGTAGTGGTCAACTTTGAAGGGAAACTTTTTCCAGGAAGGGTGACGGAAGAAAAACTCGAGGGATACATCGTTAGTGTAATGGAGAGGACCAGTATGTACTGGAAGTGGCCTACTAAAGAAGATGCTATTTTATATTCTAAGGAAGAAGTTTTGTATGCCATCGACCCCCCAAGAGCTGTAGGAAAGCGAGGGTTCTTTGAGGTGAAAAATATCGATTAGGGAGATCCCTTTTCAACGCTTGTAAAAATGTTGTAGCTTTGCCAAAGCATAAAACACTTTTACATTAAGTAAATATACTTTTTAATTGGTCGAAATTGTGACATTAATTTTTTCCTGTACTTTGTAACCTGAAAAAAATGTTGTCACAAAGTCACCCCACAGGGTGGGGTGACTTTGTGACAACGTTTTCCCTTTATATAGTTGTTCATATTAAAGATACAGATTTTTTGAAGACATAATCTTGTAAAGGAAAGTTGAAGCTATCTTGTGACGCCATTCGTTTCAGTTTATCTTAAAAATCAATCAGCGTGCGAGTGAAAAAGTGCAAAACTTGTCACAAAGTCACCCCATTTTACGGTAGGTTAAATGTCACTGAAAATGCAACGAAACACAAAAAAACGATCCTTAATGTACCAGCGGCAGAAAAAATGTTAGAGATGGCAGAGTAACCAGAAAAGGCCACAGGCCTTATTACAGTAAGGCAGGTGTTGCTATAAAATACAAGTTATATTAGAAATTATATACGTTGGGAGATCTGAGGGGGATTTTATTTTCATAAAATACGAATATTATTTATAGCAATGAAAAAGACACACTGAAATAATCAAGTTTTCTGTCTCTATAAAGAAAGGAATGCTTTTTTTGCATTTGAAAGCACTTGCATAAAAATGTATCCATACCCAATGAAATTCCACAATTTTTTTTAGCGGCAGCTTAAAGGGTTATGATGATTAATATAGATGCGGTCGTCCATTTCATGTCTCTCTCACGTCTGGCAAAAAAAACCTTTGATCTCTACGTGCGTGACAGAAATATTTGCATGCCGCAGCCGCCATGCGCCCATCTCCGTCCTTTCAGGGAGTATCTTCATTGCATCTCCCATACCGTTGCACTTGAAAATGAACCGCACCTCGGAGCTCTTATGCAGGGCACCTCTCGCGACAGATTGAGAGACGTATTTCCAGCGGTGTGACGACGCTCAGGTTGCGCTCGGTGACAGGGAACTACTTCGCTAATCCAAATCGCTGTTTCCGAATCAACTCACACACCTTGCACATTCGTCTCCTCCGCACTACTACGTGGAGAACGGTTGGGGGATTCAGAGTGCCACATATGTCAGGGTAATATCAAGGGAGAGGTGAAATAATGAAGAAAAAAAATAAGACCGCACTTAAGGTATAGAGGTGGAGCGAGCTCAGCTGTGCTAATTTCTAGCACTCCGCATTTATAGTCGTTAATTTCCATCACCTCGAGCAGTCATCGTTCAGAAGATTAGTTTTCCACCGCTCGTAACCCCCAACGAAACCGCCAGAGCAATCGCTTCATCCCATCATAAGTCATCATTCTAAGACGCTCCTGATGAATTCAATCAAAGTTCATCTTCTCGAACCTTACCATTTATTTCTCCTTGAATTAAATTTTTCATGGGACTGTTACGTCACGGGACGAATCTCATTAATTTCTCTTTTCCGCTTAGTCGAGATTTCGCAAGATATCATTCTCTTCCATATCTCTTTACATTTTCATCAATCATAATCTTCTTGTACCCTAAATTTCACAATTACTCACTCGCTCACAGTTATTTGATTTTTTTACTGCTATTTTTAAATCCTCGCTATTTGGAACTAAATTAAAAAATATATTAAAACACCCTTTTCTCAAAAGCAGTATAAAATGCACATCGTAAAACGAGAAAGCTCTTCACTTATCTGAGGAAATATTGTGTGAGTTCGTTTGGTTCATTAGAAATGAGTGCAGAAGAGCCTGAGAGGTTAGTAATAATTGGCACCAACACTTCATTTTGAAGAAAAATTTTTTTTTTTACATTTTAGTGCATTTAATACTGATTTTGGGGAAAGCGTGTTTTTTTATATATTTTATATTTTCTTCTTTTTAGTTAGAATATAAATGTGAGGTTTAAACTAATGTTTTAATCCATTTAAATATTGATTACATAATTTTAAATTATTAAAACGAGGCCCTCAAGGTTACCAAAACTTCCTCAGATTGAGTGTGAAATAGCCCTGCCAAAAACTATGGGAGACGCGTAAATTCAACTTGAAATTGACATACAAATATATAAAAGCCAAAACACGACTTTTTCAGGGCTCAAACCTATAATCTTCTGTTCCCACGGCAGAAGCGTTAACCGTTGCACCAGATTACAATTTCGGTGGTCAGCGTTAAATCATTTATGCTTAGCCTGAAACCCAGCGATTAATACAAATAATAACTATCGAAAAATGTAGCTCGTACTGCTTTCAAAGATGTAAACATAATTTTAGAATGAATAGTCATCTAATTCTGCTGTGTACTGAAAATCTCAACCCAATCCGGCAAAGGAAAGTGGGTTAAAAATAAATTATAATGTTTCGCCCATGAAACAGACGAATAGACAAAGAAAGTTAAGAAAAAGCATGTAAAAAGGAGCGTGATTTACAGAAAATGTCGAACACTGATTGATAGGATTAGATACCTTACTTCGTCCCACTTTTCATTCTGATGCATGGCATTGTAGCAACCTCTCCGATGTCCCTATTAGATTATTAAATTAGCGATGCATTGAAGTTTTGGGCGTAAGCTTATTACTCTTGCATCATCAATAACTCAGCCAACTATTAATTCGCAGTATTAATGATTTTTCAATAAATAAAATAACAATTACACTCCGAACAATTAAAAAAATGTATCCATGGTTACGGATTTTTCCAATAGGTATCTCTCTATTCATATTCTAAAATTGGTCGTCGCCATTTTCCTACTCATACTTATGAATACATTTTTACTTTTGGAATGCTCTTCAATCCTTGTATAAACCAACAGTTGCCGGAGTTTTTCATACCAATTTACTGTGGAGGCCTAAAGAAATAATCGGGAAATATTGAGGACAACTGTCCTCTATAATAAAGAAATAATTCCACGCATTGGGGCATTCACTAGATAATAATAACCTAAGCAATATGATAAGGCCACATTCTCATGAGGAAACATGACATCTCACACCAAGCTAGTCACCCAGGGGTGAGAAACAATCACCAGATACGTCGTTCTGAATTAGTGTAGGCGATGCAGTACTATTAGCTCTGAATACAGCACACAAGGATAATTTAAACACGTGTTTCCTCGTACCCTATGAAAGCACACCACCGCTTACTAGAGGGTTAGGCATGGAATCACTGGAGGAAATAGGTTAAAAATGATCCAAGTAAAAGTGTGCCAATTACGAGTTCGTTTGTGCGTGATAACATCAGCGTAAATAAACTTTATCAATCGCTATCAAAGTCTAAGACTCATTTTACTCCCTGAAATATTTCAAATACCGATTAATTATGTTCCCTACGGAAAAAATGCGTAGTCATTATTCAGGGAAATCTGTAGCGAAGGTGGGAGTTCGAAATTTTCCTATGCCAGGAACGGGTTTTAATAAAAAAAACTCATATTTGAGACAAATCTCCATCCCTATTTTATTACTCTAGTAACTAAATAATAACCTGAGTTTTCTCCGGTAAATTGGGACAGAGAAATTTTATTTGCCAAACAGAATCGTCAAGTCATTCAATTGTTTCCGCACTAGAAATTAATTTCGTGTATTCCCCTTACGATTTGAACGAACCCTGAAAATGGGCGTTCAAAAACTGGGGCAGCCGCTTAGTTGGGGAAAAATCCCTATATGGATATGTACCACTAAATCGGAATCAGCTGTGACCGAATATAATTCGTAGTTTCGGGCGTGACTTTATAGAATCGACTTAAGATAATGAAATGGAGAATAATTATGAGAACCAGATGGATCGACCGAGTAGGTAATAAAGAAGTCCTCAAAACCGTAGTAGAGAAAGAAGCCTCAAGAGGACATTGAAAAGAAGACAGAACAACCTCATGGGCCATATCTTGAGACATGATGGTCTGATGAATACGATCGTCGGTGAACAAGTAGATGGTAAGAACGGAAAACAAAAGACCTCGAATGAAATATAATGAACAGGTAAAGAAGGCTGTGAAAGAGAATAAATGCGTAAGTGAGAAAAGGTTAGCTGATTGGAGAATTGAATGGAGAGCTGCGTCAAACCAATCTTAGATTGTTGGCCAGTGATGATGATAATGAAATGCAAAAACATTTAACATATCGTGTCACGTACCGACGTGTTATCTGATGATGGTAGCCTGCTAAATTAAACCTAAGTCGTGCAGTATTAAAGCAATGAGCAATTATAAAGAGTCTTGTGCGCCATTATACAGGGTGTCCCATTTATCTTGGCCACCCGTAATAACTTTTTGTCCAGATGCACATTCAAAAATGTGTCATGTACTGTACTCTACAGTACTGTAGTAGAGGAGAGTCCACGTGACTTTTGTGTTATATTTTGACTTGGTTGTCATTTGTTTACTGCTAACTCCAAAAAGTGGATGCGGTTGTGGTCCCGAGCTCAAGGTGACTTTTGTGTTATGTTTTGACTTGTCATTTATTTACAGCTAACTCCAGTAAGTGGGCGAGTTTCTTATGTTTTCCTAGCGTTGAGTTTATGTAAATGGTCCACTTTGCTACATTTTTTAATAAGTCTTTAGGAGAGGAAATGAATTGCCGGATAAAAATTATAGGATGCCATTTAAAAATGACATAGCGCTTTCATATCTTTGTAAATAACAAAGCTACAAGAAGGCAATCATGCTGATTAATGTCCCCCTGACGGCTAATGAACATTTACTTGATAAATTTTTGAATTTGCATCTGGACAAAAAGTTATTACAAATGTGCAATATAAATGGGACACCCTGTATAATATATTTCATACACCCCGCATCATGTACTTTAAACAACGCTGAAAATCATTTACACTGACAACCGCACACTTTCCAAGCAGTATAGACCTTCAAATACTAGCTATGCACGAGCTATCTCGTCACTCTTGGGGCTGAAGGCACTGCATTCTCTCCGGTTGCCGAGAGCTCCTTGGTACTCCAGAATGACAAGCGGGAAGGGGAAATCGGATGTTGAAAACGCTTCCGTCCATATCCACTTCAGCCGCTGCAAAATCGTACCTCTGATGGACTGCTTGCGGCAGCATCTGCTCGTTCGTCTAAGAGTACGAGCGAAACATTTTTACGCCTACGTTTGGATGACAGTTTTCAACATCATCCTCAGGGCGCAAGGTGGATTGGAGCTTCCTCTCCGCGTCAGAAACGTTCACCGGCGAAAAACCCTAACCCCATATAATACTGGTGTACGAGTGGAGGGATGAAAGGCGTGTGCAGCCCCTAGCGAGGAGAGCTATTGGGTGCCATGCAACGGTGATGGGTGTTGTGATTGTCACAACAATGGAGCTTGCACTTCCGGGACACAAAAGAAACGAACGGAAAAGGATCGGGGGAGGATTAAAAACAGCACCAGCGAAGCGGAATAGGTACAGCATGGCGTATCTGGAACGACAAATGGGATCGGGGAGGGTTGAATAAAGATTTCACGTGGGACACGGTCTCTTTATCTTCCCTTCCCATGATCTTTTTTTTACCTTAATCAGGCACGAAGTTAAGTTTAGGGGTTTAAACCTCACCTCCACCACCGTAAACATCGGTATTTACCTTAAACAATAAAAAGTTATGATAATTTTTCACACAATTATTCAAGACGACTGGTTTCGTCGCAGAGGCGACATCATCAGGTACAGAAATCGTTATTTTTATAGTTATTTTGCTGTGGTTTATATGGTTACTTTTACGCGTTGGTTGCGGAGGGTTGCGTTGGGGTTGGAGCGATACTCAACTTCAGGGGAATTTCCAAGAGGGGGGAATAGCTGACAAATATATTCTCATTTGCTGAAATTCCAATCCTAATGTGCTCCCTAATCTCCAACTCCTCCAAGTAATCCATCCTTCTTCCCTAACCCAGAATTGCTCCTGGGAGAAATTAAATCTCAAGACTCATCATTTTTCAAAAAGTGAAAATTTTCTACTCAATCATAATTATTTTGGAAGCCACACATTTCGCCATTAAACTGTACAGTACAAAAAACACGTAGTTTAAATCTTTCCGGATTATAGCTGAAAATTTATACATTTTTGATGTCACATCATCACTTGTCAAAAACTTTAAGATTGGTTTGACGCAGCTCTTCGCTCAATTCCCCGGTCAGCTAATGTTTTTACACCTACATATTTCTTCTCTTTCACACTTCCTTTACCTGTTCTATATCTCTTTTGTTCGAGGTCTTCCTTCTCCGTCCTTGCCATCCACTTGTCCCTCGACGATTGTCTTCATCAGGCCATCGTGTCTCAGGATGTGGCCTTTAAGGTTGCTCTGTTTTATTATTACGAGTGCGAGAGCTGCACATGTCGCCATTAAACGTAATAGCACAAAAGAACACGTGTTTAAAATCTTTCCTGAATAGGACATAAAATGCATACAGTTTCTATGTTACTTAAAAGCAGCATTGGGGTGTAATGGATTAATATCGACATGAAAAAATCCATTTTCTCTGACTTTTTCCCACAATTTTATATATTTATTCATTTTTTAAATAATTTTTAAGCTCACTCAGCATTAAAACACGATAACATGGCAAACTTCTCTCCCTTTTCATTTCATGAATTTGCTACCGTTGTGAAAACTAAAACTAGTCGAAACGATGAAACGAGGGTTTCTGGGTGCTTCAAGCATAGCAATTACGGCCTCGGCCATGACGTTAACACGAGTATAACGTCATTCGTTCTTAATTCCCCCCAAACTTGAAGTGCAAGCATTGTTTAAAAAATCCGGCTCCAAGCAACAATAGATTTCCCAAAAGAAAATTACAAATTTCTTTCAAGAGTAGGACTTCATTTAAACGTGCTTGTAAGTTTTAGCTATTTATTAAAATACTGTCTTCTGCCTTGAATTACACATAATACTGTATGTTTGCATGTAAACACTTCATTTTGGTGATTTTTTTTGCACAAAATTTAAATAGTACAACGCTATTACGCATAAATTTAGTTGTCTTTACACCAAGAATCTCATCAAAGCACGTATTTCATGAAAAATCATAACTTTTTATTTCTACTGTGTTACTGATCAATTAGTTGAATAACCCATTTATAGTGTCACTCTGATATAGCGTCAATAATTGTGCTGTCCGTAAAATTACGTTATAATCAAGTTATATGCTGAACATTACCCTCTAGCACTTAGCTTCGGGGAATAAGGAAACACACACACACACAAAACAAGTTCGTGCTGACGGAAAGTTCAACGCAATCGTACGCCAAGAATAATGAGGAGAAAGATAAATATTCATCAGCATGAGGAAGTCGGGTTAAAGAATGCGATTCAATAATAGTGGAAGAAGAGTTTTCGCCCGAACAAATATTATGAGAGCATCATGGCTCATCGGACGTAAACTGTGAGTAATTACGAGTGCGCGATTGTTGGAAAGATGGAGAGATGCCCCACAGCAACAACGTGGGAGAGCATCGACCTTTTCGTCTGTAACCTGGTGCAGCGCTTTGAATTCGCGAAGCGGCTGCAAGGAGTACTTGCGCGCGTCAGTTCATTTCGCCCGACACACGCGAGGTCCAATTTGGCTCGCGGGACACAAACTGGTCCCGATAATCACTCTGGCGAAGCTAGATACTTCCTTAATGTGTACTGCGAAGATATCCAAGCATAAAGTTTTTACCTTAATCAGTCAAGAAGTGAAGTTTTACGGGGTTTCGATCTCACGTCCTCAAGAGTAAAATTAAGTATTAGCCCTTTCTAACTCAGAGCTGCTTCTTAAATACATTAAATTTCCAGACTTCTCACTTTAAAATGTGAAAACTTTCTACTCAACCATAATTATTATGGCACCTACACATTTCGCCATATAACTTTACAGCACCAAAGAACACGCAGTTTAAATCTTTACTGAATTTAGCATAAAATGTATACATTTTCGACATTACTTAGTGGCAACTTTGGGTTCTAATGGGTTAATAACACCTCTTTTTAATCCATTGATAATGCAACCAGAAAAAGCCATTTATCCGTCTTTTTCCCATAATTTTATTTATTAATTATATAAATTTTAAGTTCATCCAACATTAAAACAAAAATAAGGTAAACATTTCACAATCAATCATAATTACAATCATTATTCCAAAACAATACTACAATTAACTACCAAAACAGTAACGTACGAAATTCTTTACAAATTTATAATGCCGCTAATATCGATGATATTTGACCGCGAAATATTTCCTTGGGTAATTCTATAATTAATTAACTTGAAAATGCATTGAATGATATACATATTCCATCAGTAAATGTACAAATTCTATTGAAGATCAAACAATAAAAATACGGTGTAGTAGCATCAGCAACAATACTTTGGGACTGAAATTGCTAATAGAAATTACTACAGAATTCCGATTAAATAAAGTGTAAAACATTCAAAAGTTCTTTCCGGCTAAAGGATCGCTTAAAACCGATTTTTTTCAGCCTTTATATCAACTCACCAACCTGTCTGTTTGTCTGGTACAAATCTTGTAACTCAAATTTGACTAACTTCCTGTGAAGCAAAAACGCTGAAATTTTGCACAGTTCTTCATTTCCGATGACAATACATGAAAATATAACTTTTTCTCTCCAACCCCCCTTTAACCACCCCCCAGTCAACCTATAGCTCCCCAAAACATGTTTTTGATCTAAGAAGTTCCAAATGGTCGATTTTCGTGTTTTGCGACCACAGTAAAAGTTATCCACTTTAGGCATATCCAAATAGTAGGCATTTAAAAGCATAGGGGTGGCATTTTGAAACATAGGGGGCTTACCATTCACTGAAAATTTAATAAATATAGTGACTTTTTTAATACGTCACTTTTGGTTTTTCGGGGTCACTGAGTTTTTTTGCTTTGTATCATATATAAACGTTGCTCATCCCCTATAATCTAAATATAAAGGCTGATTTTTAAAAAAAAAATTTTTATAAGAGCTTATTTCTTAGAAACGTGCGAGAAGCTCACATTAGGAATATATGAATGAAGACTGATGATGAGACTACGTAAAAAAATAACGTTTTTATCATTAAACAATTGGCATTTTTATTGCTAACTATGGGTTCATAATGTAGTCTCCATATCAATTCTTGAAAATCCAAAAATAATTTTTTTTAAGTGCCCACATGATAGTTAGGCACGAAAAGTATAAAACTCAGTGATCTACGAAGAACTTCAAAGAAAAATGACATCGTAGCTTTACTAGAGCTAAAACAATTCTACAGTTAAAATAGGCGTAAATAAATGTAGGTTCAATTATTGTCTATGGATGCCTATACAGATAAATGATTGAATTTACCATGAATTCTGACACTGATTGCAGCAATTCAAATTGGAACCAACAGAACGCCTTAGGTAGAGTTACGATTCATTAGAGAATATTCAAATCAGACTGGAATTGTATACTAATGCATTACCAGTACCAGGCTTTTCAATATATCAGCGTCGGGAACATCTTCACAATATACCAAATGAAGATGCTGAAACGTCTGGGCGCGTCGCACAATTAACTTAAAAGCGAACAGTATTGAGTTTTCAAATAACTCAATTATTGGAATGCTCTACGAACGTTACGCACCTAACTACTTCGAATAAATTACCGGGAGACTTTCGAGATGAACTTTTTAAAGGGATTTGAAATGGATACAGGATAAAGGAATAAGAGAAATATGAGGGCAGCCTGTAAAAAAATTAAGTGCCCAGAGAAGACCTTAATAGAAAACTTCCAACATTAGTATCCCCGAAAGTATGACACACTACATTCAAAAGAGAAAAAAGAGTAAAATAATTCAAAAGAATTAATTTCCTTGGCCCGTGGAAGTAGAACCCTAAATTATTTTTGATCCAAAATTCATTGCAGTTTTAAATTTTTGAATCACCTGAAAAAATAAGGTCGATAGACGATTCAGTTTTAGATATACAAATCATACATTACACAAATAGTTACATTCAAAGTATTTGTATTCCTTGTCATAAACCGTACAAGGCATACCAAAATATCAATTGTCCTTGGAAATATATAAGTTCTTGATGATTCTAGACATGTTAAGGCAAGTTAAACAATAAATGCTAGATCGGAGTGTATCAAGTTCTCATGTACTTGATTATTGAAGTGCTCCTCCAACGCATCACGCGCAATACCTTTGCATCCTATGGATTGGAGGCGTTTGAGATGTAGGGGTCGGGGTAAATGGAGAAAGTAGGAGAGATAGGTAGATAGACGATTCAAGGAAAAATCTATTTTTTCATCTCCATTAAAGAATGGAGAGCTGAAATAATGAAGCAAGCATACTTAGCATTTATATAAAACTTCATCCATCCTCAATGATATTCCAATATAAGTTTTTGTATTGATAGCTCACAGGTTTAGAATGATATAATAGATCCAAATGATTACCTACTTTATATTTCAAGTACCTATTTTCAACGACATTAACTATACCCGGCGCATCAAAACATCAATTCCCATCAGGAACATATTATGTTCTTGATGATGCTGAAACTCTGAGGAAACTTCTCAAGAGCTTTGATTGTTGAAATATTCTCCTAACGCTCAACAATCATAGATACTATACGGATCATACATCTAAATAGTTATATTCCAGTATTTGTATTCCACGACATTAAGCGCACCAAGCGTAACAAAATATCAATTCAGGCCGGCAACATATCGATGGCTAAGTTCTAACTACACATATCTCAAAAATAGCAAATTTGCAGGAGAGCAAGATAACGATTAATTTCTTTTACTTGCACTCTGAAATTAAAAACCAAATGTTCATAAAACTGAAAAAGAAGCATTCATTTACAAACAAAGAGTTGTTTTTTGCTTGTATTTTATTTCTTTAACTTCATTACAATTTGTTTAAGATACCTGTCTCAAACTGGCCGGATTAGAGATACGTGATGTTAGAACTTAGCCATCGATATGTGCTCTTGAAGATGCTGAAACTCTACGGTAAGTTGAACAATATATTTCAGATCGGAGATATTCAGTTATCTAGTACCTACTTTGATTATTTACTGATAGATTGTGACATTGGATTTGATAAATGTTAGATTGGAGAGTATCTAGTTCTCAAGTACTTTGATTATTGAAGTGCTCCTTAATACATCACCCTCAGCACCTTTGAATGCATGGATTGGAGGCGTTTGAGATGTAGGAGTCGAGTAGGGGAATGGGAAAGGTAGGATGAGCGTAAAAGGAAAATTGAAAGGAGGAGCGGGTGGAGGAGGTGAGGAGGGAAGGTTGGTGGAGGAGATTAGAGAGCAGAGTAGGTGGATGGAGCAGGTAATGAAAGTAAATGGGATGCTGACGGCCTGGATGGAAAGAGGGCTCCAGGAGGGAAATAGAGGGAACAAGCATTCTTGATGACCAGGGAGAGAGAGAGAGAGAGAGAGAGAAATTGATCAGGCCCGGCCAAAGGAAGAAGGCATAAAAATCGACAGGTTATTTGAGAGTAGGTTTGCCAACTGCGGTCATTAGCACAGCAGCCCGATGAAAAAGATTTCGATGCAAAACAAGATTTTAAAAAAAAGATACGATAATTCATCCGGCTAATACTAAAACTACCTTGCTTTAATCTTTGGGCCTTGTTAAAGAGAATGCACTGCGCCTAACTCAGCCAATAAAAATAAAAATTAGAGCGAATTTTGTTGAATTAAAAATGCGTTGTTTTCTTAGGATGGCTCAGGATAGACATTTTCTTTAGAATTTAAGGAGATAGAAAATCAACAAACATCTACTTAAGCAAATCAAGAGAATTTTATTAGGCTTGGCTGAAGATGAAGGCATAAGTATCGCCATGTTATTTGAGACAACAATTGGCAACTGCGGCCATTATGAAAACAGTGTGATTTAAAAAGATAAAAATAAGATTGGAAAAAAGTTCCAACTATTCATCCTTCTACTACTAAAGCTGGGCCTCTTTAAAATGAATTCACAGCGTCTACCATAGTGAGCAAAAATAAAATTAGAGCATTAAAAAAATAGCCGTTTTTGAGGATGACTCAGGATAGACATGGTCTTAAGGTTTTCTGATACATAGAAAGAAACAAACTTTCTTAATTAGCAGAGAAGGATAAATTGATCATGCTCGTCTGAAGAAAAAGGCATAAAAAATTGTTCGGAATTAGCTAATGAAGAAGGCATAAAAATCGTCAGGTTATTTGAGACTACAATTGGCAACACCGCGATAAAAAAGAAATACTAGCATGGAAAAAATTACTATAGGAATATAGGAAAAGTCAACTTCCAAAAAATCATAGAATTTTAATACCATCTTATGGACTCGCAGCCTTTGAACATTTTTTTCACATTTATTTATATATTTCATCCTTCAACATATATTTCATCTTTAGGTAAAACATGATGTGGCAATATTCACAAATTTAAAAAGGTCCGTAAGAAATCTAGTATACAGCTTTTCATTGACAGTTTTTCTTCCAATTCTTTAAAAAATATCGGATATTTATGTAACAAACCTTTCACTAATCCTTCCACAGCCTCCAAATCAATTTGTGTGCCGAATAGAGAAGAGAAGAAGGAATTTTTATAGCCGTGTTTTTTAATTTTCATCCTATGCATAGCGTGATAGTTCCTCCGTAACTAGGTGGATGTCCTTAACGTTAGATTAAATAATTTGCAGTATCATGTGACTTGCAACTGATGATGTATACCCATTGCCATGTATCCAAAAATGCACGCAGGCTTTATTCAGTGGGACGCAAGTCACGAATCTCGTTCGTTGAGTTTGAATTCGAGGCCATCATTACGTGCCCAAACTCTGGTCATTAGCTCAGTTACGAACCGCGGGTTCTTAATTAAGGGAATCATTTCATTATGAGCGGAAGAAGCTGGGAGAAAGTAACTGCGTCTCATATAAGGGACGAGTACGTTTCACTGAAGCACACTTCACGAGAAATCCAACCAGGAATCAGAATCCCCGGGTTACTTTCACTATACCCGCACTCTGGTGGCTGGAAGGATGAGAAAACAGGGCTTTAGGCGCCACCGCAATCACCAAAGGTATGTGAAAAGTGATTATATTATTAAATTCATGAGTGGAAATTGTTTTTATTATATAAAACTCAATTTGGCTAGAGCTGGCTTACTAAATGCAAAGTTATAGTTAGGAAACGGTTGAATGTGTAAATCCATATCTATTGTGCACTTATATAAGGAAATAAAGTGACTGTTTTGTTATTACAAAAATTAAGTTGGTTACGCACTCATTATTCCATGAAATTTCCAGGAGCTAATGTTTGCTGACGCCCTCCATTTCTATAAAATTCAGGCAAATTCTAGTTTTAAAAAAAGAAAAAATAAGTTGGTTAACCTCAATATGATAATAACAAGCAATCTCTTTCCTCAGAAATCACTAGTCAGTTACCTTTTAGAATTTAATTTTGATACTCCTTGAATAAGGAGGAGTGTTCACGCTGAGAAAAATAATAAATAATAAACCATCTAAGGCCAATTAGTCTTAACAACCAATTAGTCTTCACAAAATTCCTTTTTTCACCATGCCTTTCATTTATGCCCATTAAAGTATAAGCGATCGCAAATTGCAACATATTCACGATTCTTATATTTTCCTCTTTTCATCCGCTTGTATACCACACCATACCATAGTGGATAAGGCTACAGGGAAGATTCGTGCACTCAACCAACCTCCAATAACTAGATTAGCCTCTATAAATGCGCTTTCTAAAACTTGGCTCAAAACTCGTTTTGAAACAAATTACAAAAAAGGTTTTGATAAGCCTTTTTTTTTATCAAATACTCTAAGTTTAATCAACGAAGTTCATGCTAAAAGTACGTATTTTGATAGGAAAACTTTTTGAAGTAGTTATGAAACCTCCTCTTTACCCTTACTATCTCAGTACACTATCATATTACGCAGCATAACTATATTAAAGGGTATTACTATCCTCAGATCGATATACTTGAGATACCTTCTCAATATTCCCCACCTTAAGCAAGTTTCTCAATTTATACTTTTATAATGTTTTAAGCTATTCTCCTACGTGTACAGCAAAAGTAATTTAAGACGGAACATGAGCAATACCAAATTACCAAATTTAAATACTCATAGCTTTTTCCATAAATATTAAAAAAAAAACATGAAATAAGGCAAATCGGACGTTCTCTTCGTAGGTAACGGTATGAAACCTAATACGTTATATTTAAGTGGTTTGGAATGTATAAGGATTATTTCAAAAATACACCATTTTATTTGAAACAAGGGATAGCCTAATCAGTTGCGATCAAGACCTATCATTAAATAAATACGTCCCTACATTTCTTTCCGGTATTTTTTTCTTGCTGGTTACAACACAAGTGCCTCAAGTTGCCGTATTAAGGGCAACTTAACTCTAACAGCAGTTGAATGATTAGTGAAATACCATTAGGATCGTATTATATATTCAATCGTATGGAATGCCACCATTTTGAGGCCAGCGAGTGTGTAAGGGTCATGTCAAACATTCCCCAAATCATGAGGACCGAGGCCGAAGCGAACGGATGAGGTTAAAGGGTACAAACTCAACTCCCCTCCCCTCAGCCGGGCACCCCGAAATGTTTGGTATGTACAATCTCAAGAAGACGAATCGTTCCTGAAATACCGGTCGTTTTTCCTGACTTATTGCTTATTATCGACCTAAATTATGGTGTTGAACTGTTCAGGGTATTGTTAACATTTCCTTATATCTTGAATTTGAAAATCTTACTCGAGTGCATTTTCAAATTCAAAGTTTTTCTATTTGAAAAGCAGGTCGTTGTTAACGAGGATCTAACATTTACATTCCAATAATTTCAAGATGATTTCGATAGTTGTAAACATGAAATAGGTCAGAAAATAGGGAAAAATACGCTAAGCTCAGAGAATTTTATGGATTAATTTTCGTATTTATGAGAAAGGAAAATGTTTTCAGAGACCAACCCTGTGCTCCCTAAAATTTTCTAGGGGATTAGTAGGGCTCATTCATTTTTGCAGATGTGAATTTTCACGACCTCATTATTGTTGCCATTATTTACTGAATATTTTCAACCCTTAAAAACCGTACCAAACTCAAGAAAAATCTTTACCAACGCCAAAAGCATTATAAATCGTATAAAAACTGCATGAATAGTAATAATATGCATTCGCAGATCAAGGAGCACCAGTTTTTAAACAGGAAATTCGTTGTGAAAAAACACAAGTTGAGCAGTTTCAAATTATACATTCAGGAAAACTTTGAGAAGGGTCTATTCTGTTTATCTTGCTTCAAAATTTCAAGGCGAGAAGGAAAGTTTTAAACTCGTATTACGTGAAGGATTAATTTCCGGGTTTCCACCGGGTGTGGTTTTAGGTAACAGGTCCCAATGTTTCGAATGCTGAGTTTGCCATTTTCTTATGTTCAGGGGTAGAAATCTCCTCTTAATTTCTACCCCTGCCTACCAAACGTTGACCAATTACTCAAAACCACTCCCGGTGGGAAATCCGAGAATCACTCCTTCAAACTATACCCCGGGAAAACCTCGATTCTACATGTAAAAACTCTTCTCGGGTTACCGCGCGGGTAAGATTATATGAGAGCGCCGACGTTTCGGGTACCGACTCGCTACCCATTCTCACGGCTTCTCTTTTTTAGTAGCCGTGAGAATGGGTGGCGAGTCGGTACCCGAAACGTCGGCGCTCTCATATAATCTTACCCGCGCGGTAACCCGAGAAGAGCTTTTACATGTTGTTCTCGATTCTACATGTATTACTTGGCTAAAAAAAATACCGATCGAGGGGCAATTATCCGTCGTATTGAGTGTACATCCTACCGGTCAACACCCTCGAAATGCATCCCTAATCCAAGCGAGCACCCCGCCGAGCGTTTTTCCCGGCCTTGATGAGGGGGCCGCGCGAGAGCAGATGCAAACCCCGGGACCGCAGACGTACGACCTTGCCCACGCCCCTACCCGTTGCCACCTTGCAATTCAATCGCTCAACAGCATCGGCCTGCTGCGAAGAAGGGTGGGTTGCCGTCGTCTCGCCCGGGGGCAGAGCGTTCGCCGCCTGGGGGGCGCCCTCCCCCCCTCTAGTGGGGGGACTCTCTTCCCTCCCCCCCGCCCCGCTGTATATGTGTGTGTGCGAGGGGAGGAGGGGGAGAAGGGAGGGTAAGGATCGATAGCGGGGGATGGGAGGGACGACCACGCCCCCTCCGTTGCGGCTCGGGAGACCGCTGGCCGCACGGATCCTTCGGGAGAGGCGTCCGACAATTCAGCCGCGATCGCCCCGCGATGCGACGACCTCGCAAGGCAATAGGCACGACTCGAGCTGTCACTCACAACACGCTGCGTGGGAAGCATAAATGTCAGGATACGCAG
The DNA here is from genome assembly GCF_921293095.1 of Ischnura elegans. Classification (NCBI taxonomy): domain Eukaryota; kingdom Metazoa; phylum Arthropoda; class Insecta; order Odonata; family Coenagrionidae; genus Ischnura; species Ischnura elegans. The sequence continues at coordinate 81,996,181 of NC_060254.1, read as the reverse complement.
ACAGGCAAGGCCTTAGTCAACGCGGATTAGCGCGGATATTAAATTTGGAGTTTTAGGTACCCGAGTATTACCTCAGATGAAACATATTTGAGGGGGTGAGAAGCCAAGAGGTAATAATGATTGTTTTCTAAACAGAGTTAGAGTTAGAAGTCGAAATAAATATACAAAAACTTGGTGGCAGGTGGTGAAATAATTGTGACACACGGTCAAAATAGGATGAGAAAACATCCATTACTAACGGACAACCTATGAAAAAGACATCTTACCCCCGCCCATCCAGTACACGTTACCCTTTGCAGCCTTTCTTCCTTCCAATTTATCATGAGAGCACTTTTCTTCAGAGGAATCTATTGTACTTCACTTTGAAGTTCTGTTCCTTATGCTTTTTTCAATGATTTTTATCAATATGTCTGTTCCGTTCTGACATCGAGTGGAAAACCAAATGCAGTACTAAATATCTAGTTGATCTCGTTTCTTTTCTTTACATAATTTATGTACCAAACTCTGTTTATAAAGGAATCACTTGTACACTTTGGCTTCTCATCCCCTCATACAACTCCCTTACAAGTGATGGAAGGATGGTACATCGAAGGGTCTAGCTTTCACATACCGGGAGAAGCCTACGGACTCCCTCAAATAATAAAACCGACGAAATAACAGGTGGTACTTGAAAATGAGCTGGCCCCCCAAGACCTAGATGAGTGCACTTCCAACGCCTGTGACTTAATCCGAGATGAGACCTCCCTCACCAATGCAAATCATCCTTGCAGGGTTGAGAATATTAGGGAAAAAATCATGGCCATGAATTATATACTTCGCGTACTTTGAAAACCTCAAAATAATAGCCAGATTTTCAGAAAGTATGACACCACGAAGAAAGACGATATACGATCGTTTGAGTTAGAATTACCACATTATCTAAAGATACATCTACATAATACCCCGCAAGCCGCCTAAAAGGCGTGTAGCAGGGGGTGTTAGGACACCAGCCGTTTACAGCTAAAAAAAAATGAAGTGCTCCAACGAAGTTGGGACTAGCGTTTATTAAAGTCCTTTATGGTTCGGGGGAAAAACGAATCCTATCAGTTTGGCAATACATCTCTTAATTTATCGCTTTTATCGGACCTGGGAATATAGTGTGGCTCTAATATCATGTTCTCCGTGTCGCTCTTAAAGATATCCATTCTCAATTGTTCAAGCAATCTAAGCCTAGCGCGCAGCCTCCGAGTCTCCAACGGCTCCCAGCCTAATTCGCTTAACATCTGGGTAACGCTGTCTGTACGCCCGTAGCAGTTTTTGGCGTAACGCGCAGCTTTCCTTTGTATTTTATTCAGTTCGCGGATTAAGTCTTTCTGCACCGGATCCCATACGCTCGCTGCATATTCAAGGTGCGGTCGGACGAGAGCGAAATAGCACCTTTCTTTTACTTTCTCATCCAAAAATCTTCCCACAATACGCTTGACGAATCCTAATTTCTTTAGGGCTATGCCACAAATATTCTTTATATATGTTCCCCACGTGAGGTTCGAGGTTATCGTAACTCCCAGGTACTTCACTTCGTCTGTTGCCTTTATGGGAACTTGGATACTTGCATCCAAGAAAAGGGATTCTTTTATAGTTAGGATGTAGACATATGTTGGCAAGGATTAACTCTATTATTTAGGTAGGTTTACATAGAGAATTTGATCGACCACAACGTGTCCTCTTTCCTTCCAATTTAGAGAAACCTCTTCAATTCTAAATACGCACCAAAACCTTTCATTCTATCAAAAATACTACTCTCTTCTTCTTCTTCTTTAGGTTTTCGCAAAATTCTTTCCTTCAACACTATTTTTCACATCCCCTCGTAAAATTGATCTAAAAAAAATTCGCTCTATCAAAACCTTGTCTCTTCCGTATCTCATCTGGAAGCTGCCTCTCTTCATCCAACACGACTAACACTTCCTCGTTCCCCTCCTCTCCGCCGTCTTAACCTTCTCTATTCTTCTCTATGGTCACGTCTCGAATGACTCAAGTCTTCCCTCATCCTCCTTCTTAAGTGTCCATGATTCCGCACCGTAAAGCGCTACACTCCTGATCATACTCTACACTAGCCTTATCTTTAAACGTTTACATCACGATTCTCTCGTCAGTTCCTTCCTGTTTATGAAAGCCTCCATTGACGACGCAACTCTCTTCGTGACGTCCTTACTGCTGTATCCGTTTTCCTCAAGTGCGCTGTCCAAATAGTTGAATTGCTCCACCTCCTATATTTTTTGCCCACCTTCCTTTTTTAACTGACCCTCACATTCCTTACTCGCGATGCATTTCAAAAAAGCACAAATTGAGTCTTGTTGTGATTAATTCTCATCCCATATTTCTCGCAACGTTATCCTATGGCATCCACTAGAGCCTGCAGCCTTCTCACTGACAGGCTAATCTACTCAATATCATTCGCTAACCTCACCGATTTTAAAATCGTTTCCCCCACTTTTACCCCTGTTTTCAACTCGTCCCATGCTTTCCTGACCATCTTTGAAGCGTACTCGTTAAAAATAAATGGTGATAGCAGATATTTACACTTCACACCCTAAAAATTTCAGCATAGCAACGTTAGTTGTAAACAAAAAAAATTCGTAACGCTCCCATTGCAATCGAGTATAAATTATGGAACATCAGATGGAAAGATTCGTGGAACTCTGGATTGGACCTATGAGATCTATAAAGCTAGAGTAAAAAATGAGACCCAAATAAAAATGAAGATGAAAATTGAAAAAATGATCGTAAACAACTTGTTCAATTCATTTCGACAAAATCTAATCTCTCCACATCGTCAATACATTTTTTCTTTTCTTTATTTATGACTTCAATTCTTATTTCCTGATTTCACGACTCAACTTCAGTGGCACACTTTTACGCTCTTAATATTTCCAGGATGGATATAAATCATTCCAAATTTTTATTTGACTATTTTTTATACCAAATAATATCAAATAATATTAAGTTAAACAATGGTGCAAATAAAATGTTTTCAATACATCCTGAAGAGATAATAATCACTCAAAGTTTTCATTAAATTATTTGTTATTTCTATTAATGCGTTGTCTCCGCATTCGTCTTAAAGGATCGCAGAATTAGAGGTTGACAGAGAGCTCATAGAAAACTGAAAAACACCCCACGCGCTGGATTATATTGTGAATTAATGGACGCGCAGGGTCAAATAAGAATGAAAAAATTCCTTCCTGCCGCGCAATACTGATGACAAAAATATTTAAACCACTCACTCAGAGAACAAGTTCTGCTTTTAATCGATTCTTTCTTCATTTTTTCCCTTAACCGCCTATCATTCATCCCAGGGTCAGTCCTTGAAACGCATGAAACCTGAATTTTTCTTGTCGCCTTTTATTAAGCTAGTGATCATTTTTATCGGTGGTGGGATCCGATTTCTCATGACAAAAAGAGGAAAATACTACTAGACGCAGGCTCGGCCGCGGCTTCCTGGGTAGAAGCATACGAAAATTTAGGCGCGTTCGCCCGTGATGCGACCTCTATGGCAACGGGCAGCACTTACGCCCCGGCGTCACTCACACACTCTCTCTGTGAGTAAAAAAAAAAAGAAATGCAGCTTCGAAAGAGCACAGGGGAACGTCGCTCAGTTGATGGATGGATACGAAGCACACTGTAGTACATGCATGGGTAAGGTGGTGAAATAATTGAGATACACGGTCAAACAAGGATGAAAAAACATCCATCCATTCCTAACGGACAACCGATGACAAAAAACATCTAACCGACGCACGTACAGAACATGTTGCACTTTGCAGCCTTCCTTCCTTCCAATTTTATCATGAGAGCACTTTTCTTCGATGGATACCTTTTTATTTTACTTTGAATCTTTGGTTTTAGCATACGTCAAAGAAGCGGTTTTTTTTAAAATTTGTTTGGTCTGTCGTAAAAAAATTCGTAGTATGAATAAAGAAGGAAGGGTGGAAACTTAAAACGATGCTCCGTAATTCGGTTATTGGTAAAGGTGGAGAAATAATTGGCACACACACTCAAACAATAATTCCAGAAAAGCTTACTTATGGTGGCGCTGATGGAAAAAAAACCTTCTTACCAACGCACCTCCAGAACATGTTACACATTTCAGCTTTTCTTCCTTCCAATTTTATCATAAGAGCACCTTTATTCACTGGAATCCATTTTACTTTATATTGAATATTTTCTACACATGATTATGACAATTTTTTTTAGAATTAATTAGGTTTGTCATGAAAACTGTTGTACCATGAACAAAGAAAAAACCAAAGATGGTAACTTAGATCGATGCCCGTATTTCGGTAATTGGTAAAGGTGGTGAAACAATTGAGATATGTAATCAAGCAATAATTTAAAAATGGCATACTCAATGTGCCACTGAAGAAAAAAACATCAAACTCACGCACATCCGGAATATGTTGCACCATCCATCTTTTCTTCCTTCCCATTTTATCTTAAGAACAATTTTGTTCAAAGGAATCCATTATATTTAACTTTCAAACTTCGCTTCTTCTAGCTTACATAAAATAGGTGTTGTATTATTTTCGAAATAAGTTAGTTTAGTCATGAAAAAGTCGTAGCATGAACAAAGAAAGAAACGAGGGTGGAAACTTATAGCGACGCACCATATCTCGGCAATACGTCTGGCATATCGAAAATAAAATTTTCTTTTCACACTCACTACCGTGTAATTCTTCACTCCAGATCCGTTGTTCGTATCTAATTCTGTAATTAGGAGCTGCAAATCCCTCATTGCAGCTTTTTTCTGTAATTCTATTTTAAGTTACACATTTTTCTATTTTAATTACTAGAAATATATTTTTTACAAAGAAAAAAAGATTGCTCATGGAATTGAAAGAATAGGACTCCGCTGATGGGTGTATACACTGTATACTCTAAATAATACTCTACACAGAGGAAGATACAAAAGAAGAGAAATAATTACAATGATAAACAATCATATTAGTATAAATAAGTGCCTTCCACTTGATCAGCACAGATGAAAAAAATGAAATTATGCACATCAACCAATGGTTACGCATCGTATATTTTGTATAATACCTCATTCTATCAGTTAATTTAACAAATTGTTTATTTCTTCATTCTATGGCTAAATTTCCCATTGTTCCTATAAGACTCAGGATCCGTATCATCACGAAAGAGTCATAAAATTAACGAATGCCAGTGCACATATAATGAAAGGATACGCTGAAAAATTCATTTCATCCCGAGAGTGGAAATATAAGGAAAACTAGTTGAAAACACAGCCAGACAAGGACGAAAATCCTTTTTCTCTGTGAACGCAGAGGAGAATTAAATTTAATCAGACCACTGCAGCATTGTGTCGTACCTATTAGTTGTAAATTCTCCCGTCGAATTCTTTCTTCAGAGACATGCCTCAAACTCCGTACTCATAAGCGTATAACATCAACTATTTTTTTATTTTTCAGTGAAGTTTTGATAGCTTCTACGCACGAATTACGATTCAAAGAAAAATGACGTCTCCTGGGCAAATATGAAGAGAAAATGTGGTGCTTAACATGCATAAATGCCCGCATCACATCTTCAAAACAAGATAAGTTCCTTAACCATGCACTCGGCTAAAAAAAAGTTATGCTGTGACACAGAGAGATACATTCGCACTTTTTATTGCTCCTTTCTTCTTCAATTTTCCCCCGGAGTCCATTATCGTTCCCAAATACTGTTTTTTTTTACCTTCAATATGATTTATCGTCCAAGAAAATAACGTGGCGATTAGATCATGTGATCGACAGCTAAAGCCACAAAAACCAATTGCAAAGATTAATATGATTTCAGGGGAAGGATATTGAAAAAAAAGTGGTTAAAAAAACTAGAATAAGTTTTGCCAGACGAGAGGAAGTTAAGCATGCAGTAATTAAAGTAAAAACTTGTAAAGAGGTACGATTTTTTACTGTTTTCTCCAGAACCATCAAATTACGATAATGACTTACATGAAATTATGTATTAATAAAATTTTGCATCGAGCGTCCTTTTAATAATATCAAAAGAAGATCCCAAAAATTAGTGCAGAAGATGACATATTAGAGGAAAATGTTAAAATAAAAAAGGCTTCAAGCAAAATTGGCTAAAAAAGTCTAAGACATACAGTATAGCATCGGGTCAACAAGCATCACGTCCATCTCCAACGTCCAAATAACTCTACGGACCTAACCACTTTTCAGCTGGCTAGGCTGTACTTTATGTTATTATAACGTTTGTATACACTCGCTTTGTTGCTGGTCATCTTGTTCGGGTCAAATCTTGTAACTCAATTTTAACCCACTCTCCGATTACCTATCAAGCTGAAACTTTCAGTATAACTCAGAATCAAATTACAATGCAATATTATGACACTTTACTATTATTTATGTATGTACCTCGATAGTTATTCAGGTATTTAATATTATGTGTGGAGATTAGTCCAAATATGGCCACAAAAATCCCATGGCAGCACTGCGATCATTTGAAGAAACGAGAATTATAACACGAAAACTTACAAATGCTTAAAAATTGCGTATTATATTGGAACATTCGCGCAACATTTTTCGCTGTAATGAAGAAAATAATTTATAGACCCTGTCAGGAAAGTTTTTAGAAAAACTTTCTTTTCTCCCACTCTTCTTTACGCATCCTCAATACTTACTGGGGTGATCCATAATGCTTCATAATGTGGCCAATTACAAAAGTAAAGTAGGTAGCTTAATTAATAGATAGCTATTTAATTTGTGCGGGGCACATGGATTTTTTTAGAGTAGCCGAACCCCCTCTCCATAGAATTATTAATTTTGAAAAGAAAACATGGCAGTACCCCTTAGCGATTATGAATTACTATCTGTCTTCATTCCACCCGAAGTGGATGCCCAACCACTCATTCATTTAACCCTACCGCAAGCCCACCTTTCCTTCCAAGTATGGCCCTTCAGCAGCCCATCTCTTTTTATTAGTTGCTTCACCCAATACACCCTCCACGATCAACTTTCTCTTCTCTCTTCTACCATCCCAAGAACTTCTCCTTTCTTTTGGTCCATCTCCCAGCCTCCTCCTCCACCTCCATATCTCGAGGGCCTCCACTCTCTCTCTCTTCCCCCCATCTCTTCCCAAGATCAAGTTTCACCACCACATGACGCAACCCTTCACGTCGGGCTAACCAATAATTTAATCTTAAGGCAGAACTTCCGGCAGGAAACACTGCTGATAACACGACGCGAATTTTACATGGGCGAATTATCAACAGGCCTCGTCAAAATGAAGACGAAATATAAGGAAGAAATTCGCACTCATAAGTGACAATTTCCAATATCGCCATTTTCAACCTCAATAGGGTGGTTCACTGTCATTTTTTTAGTGCCTAAATTGAAAGATTATTACTTCTGGAGTACGTATTTCACGCTTTTAGATTTTCAAATTATGATATCTTTTTTTCGAAATTAAATAGAAAGTGAAAAATTTCAAGCGCGCAAAAATGCGACGGCTAAGTATGAATGCTGGGAACAGCCCCTATGACGTCATTCTGGTTCCACCTGCCGCCGTGTGAGGCCACCTTGGTGTGAGGCTATGAGCGCCGCTACGATGTAGGCTGCTAGCAGGTAGCTTAGTACCCTGTTAGCAGGTAGCGCTTGGCTTAAATAATGATTGTTAATAGCCTATCAAACGAAGGAAACTTTCTGACCATAGGCAATGATAATAGGTGATTATTAATAAATGTTTCCCTGAGCTCAGTGCATCATGCATGCATTGGTAATCTCAGACAATGTAAAACTCCAGACTACTCGTATAGCATCTAGGTCCCTGTGACGTCACATGGAGTGGCATTTCATGGGCGCCAATATGGCGTTTTTCAAAGGAGGTTAAAATTGACCATTAACATTCGTCTAAACTGCGATTTCGAAAACCAAATAATTTGTATATATTATGAAAAAACTAATGGTGGGTAACGAATCGTTTTCTTTAATGAAGGAAACTACCCTATTCACAAAGCTACGGCATGCTACCTTTTTAACAAGTACACATAAAACTTCTCGCTATATATTTTAGTACTTTGTGAAAAATATTTTCGTTAATAAATATTCGTAAGTTCTTGGGAGATATGATTCGTATTTGGTAGCATAACCTCGCATTTCAATTATATGTAATAAGTATGTTCAATAATTCTAATACAAATGTCACCTCTACTGGGAAAGGCTTCCGATTTAGATACCAGAACATATCTGCTACACTGATAGCACTAAGTACCTCGGTAAAAAAGCACCAAAATTACCAATTTAATCCCTTAAACAATGACAAGATATGATAATATTGTCACAACCACAAATATTAACGCTGATGTAAGTGAATATCGGCAAGGCTTCTACTTTTCTAAGCCTCTTCTATTTTTGTTTGCAGCAATGCTAACATATATATAGCAGGTCTATACCAATAAATTATCCCTGAAGTTACAATTTTTTTATTATTGCTCGTCGGCAATCCAGTTTGGCAAATGTTTGAAAAAAATTCCAATGTTTGTGTCAATGAAGCAGAACATTTGTTAATAAGTTTTCTTTTCCGAGAGGTTACTGTTCGGTTAAATTCCGTTTCAAAGGTGAATTCATCATAAAACTAAGGATTTACTACACATATTTCACTTCGTAACTAGTCAGAACGTTTGGAAACCCCCATAAAATTGGAATTAATTCAGAATAGTTTTGAAAAACTTATAATTTTGGCTACTTCAGTGGTTATGATAATACCAGTTTTCGTATAACTTCTCAAATGAACATAATATTAATTATATATTCGTGGTGATTGGTCTATAATGTTTCCAAAGACATAAAGAGATTTCTTCCTTGTATATTCATGCACCCTCACGTCTAAAAAATAAGTATGTAAATAAGCCTGTATTTTTTAATATCCTCTGCACAAATTCATCGATAATGAAAGCTAAAGTGAAAATTTCATGGGAAATGCAGTACCCCATCCTTAAACGCGCACCTGATTTGCCTATTTTTACGAAGGCCATTATTTTTAAAAAGTTAGATAATGTTTAGTGGCAACATTTATTGAAAAATTCACACCCTGCGCCCACCCCTTAATACTTAAGCTGGCAAGCTCTTTAAATTTTCGTGCCCTAAGGTGCCTGTAAGCTTATAAATAAGCTGTGACCTTTTAAAATTTTGGGTAGCACCGTAGCAGCAAAGTTAATTAATCCCTCAGTGCCAGGAGCACGCCTACAAAATTCCTGGTAATTTTACTTCCCCACAAATGGAAGTTCATTTACATCAAGTTTTGTGAAACTAAAATTCCATCTAATTTTCACTATCCGCGGGAGCTGAAACAAATGTCAAAATGTCAGATTTGAAACCCATTTCCACTTCAATGAGGGTCGTGTGTGGAGGATGTAAACCAGCAACGTCAATGTCAACGCCAATCTCAGGTCGATGTATGGTCTGCTAAAGTGGTTCATCAATTTTGGCAAGGCATTGTTTGAAGGCATCCAAACACATAGCTTTATATGTCCTCATTCCTGGAAGTGGCACAAGGCCGCATGTGGTCATATTCTGTACCAAAGGATGCTGGAATTGAACGACGTGACGTAACAAGGTTAACAATCACGTTTGCAACATTTAAAGCAACGACATATTTTTAGGGTGCATCGCTATCCCAAAAAAATCCGTAGAATTCGTAAATACTTAAGTGCCTCACTCAAGGCACGCAAGACGTGGTAATAAAATTTCATTCCCAAGAATTGACCTACAGTAAAAACAGTTAATGCTAAGGAAACTCCGAAAATAGTAGTCACTTAGAAGTAGGCAAATTTCATATCGGCATGCCCTCCGTGCTTGCTGGCGAACATTATGGGTAAATTATAAGCACATACTTCGAAGCTATACGCATCAGGCTCTACAAATAAACGCGTATGAGTTACCAATGTGGTTCTTGCAAGATTAATCTGATAATTATAACTTTTTATCTAGTATTTCTAGGAAAGCCGTCTATTTCAAACGCTCTGTTGGAAAAACACCCAATGAAATCTATGAATGTATGATTTTTATCTTTCACGAAATTTTTTCATTCATTAAACCAAATGTTCAATGTGCATTTTAATATTTTATTATGAGAACAGATACAAAAAATATTGAGAAGGTATTTCGTACGGAAATATCACATAAAACGGTTGTTATAGTTTGCGTTATAGGCAGTTCATCACTGCCCAGAGATCCAGAAGTGCTGACATCACGCAATACTACTCTCTGAAACTGCTGCCAAGGAGAAGCTCTCACGGGTAATATCGAGGTAGGAAAGGCAAACCCAAAAACCAAGAAAAGTAATAATATAATATAATAATATATTGTAATATATAAATTTATTCCATTTACATTCGCATATTACATTAGAAAACACTTAAATAATTGTGGAATACATAGGTACCCCTTATTGAATAGTAATGGGGCTACCATCTTACACTTTTTGCACAGGTCTGGTGCTAACACACATGAGAAGTAAATTTATTTCTTTGCGTTCTGTTATTTGTTATCTTACCGATTGCATTCACTTTTATAATATGATATTTCAATTATATACACAAGGATAACTATCTTATATAATCGCATAATTACATCCATAAAATATACAATATGCCTTTTATTGAAAACTTTTTATGTCACCTTTCTTAACATAAACTCTACTTGCTCATACATCAGAAGCCATTTTTTTACAGCGGATGCAAATCCCCATCTTTTTTCCGAGTTTTTCACATTACTGTGCAACATACTAAATAATTTAGACGCTAAGTATTTATATGACTGTAGATAAATTTCAGTCGTCGGCCTAGGTATATCAAAGTTTCTCCAAGATCTGATGTCATAAGTTTGTGGTCTGGCCTTTTCACCGCTACGTGTACGTTAATCTATAGAATAAGAGTTTGCGATGTAAAAATTGCATTAACGATCGTCATTTATATATTTTTGAAAGTTGTTCCGGGGGAAGTCACATCTGCCTTTGGGCCCTGCGATATGCCACTGGTTAACTAACTCAGACTACATTTGCGAAATTAAAGATGAAGAAACTTCCTAACCATGCATATCAAAATCGTAACTAGTGCGGCGGAAATTAGGACGGAGTAGGTGTCTAATCTTGCATCCGAGTATAAAGTCTACTTTTAAGATTAAATCGTTCAACAGACGCCATTTAAGTGAGGACAGATTTACGAGTATTTCCAGGGTCAGCATCTGTTCCAATTGAATATGATTTAATCTCCTCAGTGTTAGTTTTGAGGTACTCAAATCATTTTTCATCCGGCTTTGGAATGAAAATAAAACTTTTATTATGTAGCCATAAATTTCCATCTACTCCTAGATGCAAATCTAGTCCAACTCTAGCATTTGCTGATAGGCTTCACATGCACTGTTCTCTACACCAGATGATTTTTTTCAGACACTTTGTGAAGTCCTCTAAAAGAAAAATAAGAAAAATATTTCCAGGGAATGAAATAATGAAATTATGATTAAATATTAAAATGTTTAAAATTCCTATTACATTCCATTTAAATATTTAATTATTCCGAAACTATGATTGTATGCATACATCTAAGATATTTTTGTGATAATTTCATTATGTTTATAATCTTAAAATCGCAAAATATTTCTATTCTCCTTATATCAGAACATTACGGCTAACTGAGCTATGATAATGTGGCAATGTTTTAAGAAATTAAGTCAGCTATTACCACTAATCAAAAAACAATAATTTTTTCTAGCATCTATAAGGAAATAGCCGTGATCTTCCGTTATTTGGAGTACAAATTCACAAAAATTCATTTAAAAGCATATAGAAAATGTGAGATACTGAAAATGAGTTAGGTCATGCCTCACTAGTAAAAGACAAAAATAGCCCACAAATTTAATTATGAATTTTCTAAATGGATTCATGAATTGGTTTAATAATGCATAGTAATGATTAACTTAGGTTCAATTTGGAGATTTTTTTCGCAACTATGATTTTATGCATACATTAAATGCAAAAAAAAAACTGTTTCAAATTTTTTTCATTTCACGATTACGAATCCAAGCACAAAGAACAGATGTAATTACTCCTGCTTGAATCTTTGAGTCATCCCATTCCTATTCACGCATTATGCGGTATACACAAAACCAAGAGTGAATGATAAATGGTATAAGAATGAAATGAATAGCTAGATACTCATGCGACCTCTAAGTGACTACTCCTCTAAAATAACGAGAACTAAGTGTGAAAATTGTCTTTAAATAGAGCATACTTTCCATTTCGAGGACAAATAATTTCACAGCCCATCTAACACTTATGTAATCGATTGGTGCCACCTATATTTACTTTCTTTGGCAAGATATGTAACGTAATTATTGACTTAGAATATTTTCAGGATTAGCCTTGGTTGTTGAAGTTTGAGTTAGCTTTATGAGTCCTTCCTCAGTCTATTCAGAATGCTGCTGAAATCTCCTCATTCTCCTGCAAAAACCTAAATAATAGGAGATCAAAAGAAAGGAAAAGACAATTCCGAGCATCTCTAGAGCTCATCTTAAACGAGAGATTGAGTTGTTTTCATCAACATCCTGAATAGACTTGGAAAGGAGTTATAAAGCTAGCTTAAACTTAAAAAATCAAGGCAAATTATAATACGCTTTCCAAATAAAAAATCATGGTCGTTATCTTGCAAAGGGAAATGATGCGGAAATATTAGTGGTAACATTTGAGCATAAAGCATGTATGGGTAATTTTAAAGTGATATTTAATTTCTGAAAAAAACGGTATTCTGTGTCGGAAGTTAGGATCCATATTATAATGATACCTTCCCTGCACAAACGCTCAACAATCGCCCACCGAATAAAATCCACTCATCTTGTACAAATTAGGCTACTAGATGAGCGGATTTGATCCGGTGTGCGATTGTTGAGTGTTTGTGATTTTTTAAGAGTAAGTGGTGCTCGATTCTTGGTTGATTCATTGTGGTTCATTTGGTAGCGTTGGAAATTGGGTGGCTTGGTTAAAATTCCATTTGTTAGTAATAGGGTATTCGTATTATTGTATTTTAGTATTCTATAAGTGTATTTTCTGTTGATTTACTTTGCTCTTAAGTAGGTAAGTGGATCGGGTTGGTGTGTTGGCTAGACTGTTGGCTTCCCACCCCGTGGGATCGGGTTCAAATCCTGGCGGTGGTAGAGAATTTTCAGAGACGGCTTGAATGCTGTGTGACGGCAAATGCTGACGTCAGGTATCTCTCCACCCTTCCCTCCATAACCTTTCTTCGTGGTGCAAATAACCTCAGCTGTCGGTAGCCTCCTCCAAATACCATACCATTTTAGGCAGGTAGGTTTTCTATTAATTTATTTCAATGCTCATATTACCATCAGGTGACAGAATAGTAGTCGCAATATGCATTAAATACATAAACTAATCAAGACGAAACTTTGCCAGTCTGAAAAAGTCAGAAGTAGTAATTCGTTCAGATTGATTTGTTGAATGTTCACTTTGTGGAAATTCATTGATAGTAATAACACAAACAGCTGTAGTAATTCTCATTGTTTTTTTAATTGCTGTCCCTTGCTGTCCGTTGATAATTATTTGTAAACATTGAAAGCGGTAGAGAAAATTAAAAAGTGTGGGAAATTACTACAGCTGCTCGTATTATTACTAGTAAATCGTTGCCATCGGGAGAATGATAAACGAGAGAATAGATATCGAACAAAAGCACAGGATGAGGATCGATTCGAGGATGTTCTTACCAACTTAACACAAACAAACCGATTCCAGAAAGTTAAAACAGGATAAATGGGCGATCGGTAAGGCAAACATTCGTGGAAGGGAGACAGAACTCGGTGGAGAGGGGATCTCTGATAAGAGGGCTTAAGAGAGCTCAGGACGGAAGTGTATGAAAGAGGGTCGGTCTTAGAAGACTAGGAACGAAAAACAAAGGAATTCATTCCTCGCCGTAAGAATATGCATTATGATGAATTTTCAAACACAAGGAAAATCATTGAAACTCAAGAGACCACGGAAATGTTGGAGATATTTCATACTTACTAGATATTACATACTTCTAAGCTGCTCTTTCATGAGCACATTAAATCCATTTACACCCGTGCTATGTCTTTGGTGGGTATGATGTACCGCCACAGTGAGGTGTTGGATTTAATTGCTCTACGCATCTTCTTCCTTTCCTTTGTCTCTCCGGTCCTAGAATACTGCAGCCAAATCTGGTCTATGGACCCACCTTCTTCATTAAAGCTCCTGGAACGCCCATTGAATTTTTCCCTTTCTATTGTCCGTTACCGCCACTTGCCTTTTCCTCACTTATCCCTCAATAAGATTAGATCCTCTCTTGGCATTGCTACTTTAGCTGATTGCTGTATCCTCAATGACCGGAGACTCTTCTTAAATATCATTAATGGCAAATACAGATCCTCTGACCTTCTTTCTTTTTTTTCCGCTTCGTGTTCCTTCGCGCACGACGAGGTCGAGTGATCTATTTCATCGTTTCACCCCCCGCCTTTCTGTTTCTAAACGTTCTTTTCTATTCAGACTTCCTTCTTCCATTAACTCCTATGCCAATTGTGTTCCAAATTTTGATCCTTTTTTTTTCATCCCAACTTGCACCATCACTATCGTAATTTTCCCCCTATTCCTCGCACCACTCGATGACTATTCTTTGTTATTTATTTGTAAATACTGTTAAATATTTTTTGTTATTGTTGGTTACATCGCTTAATATTATGAAATTGTTTCTCCAGTCCTCTGTAATTAGCCTCGTGCTGATTTTGGATTAACTAAATAAATAAACTTATATACTGGCGCGGGTAGATGGTAGACTACCAGGCTGGTAAATTTGTTCTTTACTCCCAGGGTGATTTGGCAGCACAGCTTAGCTACTTATAACCTGTTCATTTTATCATTGATGTGAGCTGGTGTGGCCAAAGCAAGTAGAGATGAGGGGAGGGAAAGTTTCTCGACACGTGACTTTGCCTTAGCCAATCAGCAAACAGTAGGCGTGGCCTCAGTGAGTCGCTCTTAGACCTCCGCCGAGTGAACATCGTGAATCTGCTCGTGGGGCAGTGTTGCCAAACCTCACTTGTTCTCCTTACATGTGACTAAGTATGCCTTCCACCAACGGTGCCTCATTCAGCGCGGTAGCTGACAATGTCATGGGCTTCTGTGAAAGGATTATCCCCTAATGCCTTCCAAATTAATAGGAATATTTTCTCCGCGCCAGGGCCAAAATACCTGTGGCCATCCATGACTCACATGTTTTCAGTGACAAAGTAGGGCGGCTATGTACATTTGGCAACGTTATGTTCGCTCCTCCTCTCTCTCTCGGTACTACCCCTCCCCTATCAGCGAAGCCATCCGAGAGTGTCCGGGCTCTCACGAAAGCTCACCCGCAGACATATAGTGAATAGACTATAGTAGCTTCAAGTCTACTCCCCCCTTCCACCAAAATGGTTTTTGTCAGTCTATCTCACCCTAGTGAAGTGTAAACATTGTGCAAAGTGATCTGGGGACTCGGTATGTCCCCGCGTCACTAGTTGCGTTATACTTACCTTTTTTTGCATTGAAATGACTACTATTGTCAAGTGAAGTGGTGTATATTGCTTTATCTTGTATTTTGTAATAATAATTGAATTATGAGTTCCCAGACCTGAATGAAGATAAATTTAATTATGATTTTACGTTTTCACAAAATAAATGCAAGGTTTTTTCTGAAAGTATGAAAAAATTAAATATTGAAAATATCATAGTCCACAACTGTTGAAAACAATTTAAACTTTCAAAAATACATGGTGGTTTTGACAAAATAGAAGTAGGTATTAAGGAATCAAATAAATATTTTGAGGATCTTGGATGTACCCAAGACAGTACTAACGTATCAAAAAACGACGCCAGTAGTTAAGGGTTATGAAGAGACAAATTTTTCATTCGAGTAGTCATGTTTTATCTTTTTTCCCGAAAAATTACTCATTTTTAAATTTGCATATTATTTTTGTTGAAGTTAACAGTAATTATTTTAACTAAATGTTAATTTAAATCTACAACATTAAGTGTTGAAGTTTATAAATAAGCTAAGGGTTGTCAAGGGTAAGAAAGAGTTGTTGACTAGTTACCAGTGCAGCTGAGTAAATAAGTTAAAAGAGACAACAACATCGCGTATAATTAAGAAGAGTAATTGAGTTACTTTAATTTTTAAGTTTTACGAGGACGTAAAGTCAACTAATGTTAACACTAACCTGTTCCTCACCTGTTTATGGCTTTTGAATTCGAGAAAATAATGAAGCAAAATTGTCGAAATTGGGATACAGTTTTATTTTTTACACGCTGATGTTTTGAAGATGATGGTATGGTTTAAAGCGAGTCATATATCAGTAAAGAAAACTGGACCAGAGAAATGAAACATTCTTTTTCTTGATATTCAGCGGATGCTCGGACGCAT
Organism: Ischnura elegans; assembly: GCF_921293095.1. Taxonomy (NCBI): domain Eukaryota; kingdom Metazoa; phylum Arthropoda; class Insecta; order Odonata; family Coenagrionidae; genus Ischnura; species Ischnura elegans. Next base: position 81,979,710 of record NC_060254.1, on the reverse strand, counting down.
CGAATTGTGGAAAATTTAAGATGCTATCACAAGAAGTACGATACATTTTGACCATTGGGTCTAAAAACTGAGGTAAATTTAACGTAAAAGCTTCTTGAAGGTAAACCTTAAATAATGCGACAGACAGAAGGACGATACTGATTTAGAAGAGAAAAAAACCGGACATGGAAAAAAGATAAATCTACAGTAAAGCAAGAAAAATGAAGGATAAAGGTATTGATACATTATTGTTAGCTCTGAAAAGAATAAAAGGAAGCAGAAATAAAATGGCACCAGAGAGAAAGCATTAATTTTAGAATTCCTAAAATGGAATAACTCACATCTCAGTCAATTTTCACCATTTGACATGCTCAAATGCTTCATGCAATTAAAATATTTACTAAGTTCAACTTCCTATGTTTCTGAACAATAAAAAGTTATGGTACATTTTTACACAATTTATTCAATACGACCGGTTTCGTCGCAGAGGCGACATCATCAGGTACATAAATCGTTATATTAACAGTTATTTTAACCGGTCGTGTTGAATAAATCGTGTGAAAATGTACCATAACTTTTTACTGTTCAGAATGGATTTTCACAAGGTAAAGCCAGAAACAATCGAGTTTATTCCTATGTTTCCTTGTTTACCTCCGATCTAAAACAATTCTAGCACTAATAAAAGGTTATAAGCTTATGATGCAACACACTTGAATCACATTTAGAAAATTTAAAACAGCATAAGTTGTTTTTATTATATTTTTAGGACAACTCGTAATTATTATTAGCTATATAAATGAATATATCCCAAAATCCCCTTTCAAAGCTTCCCCAGGACACCATCTATAAAAACTCAAATTATCATCTAATCCAGCAAATTGTCATATCACTTTGGTTCATGAATATGTAACACGAACGTTTCCGGTAATTACGAACAGAAGACATATTAATCAAATAAGTAATGAGAAATAAATCAATGTGCAGTCAAGGATACAGATCCTACAATCTATTATTTACTTCTCCGTTGGTGCTCAATCCGTAACATTCAAGGAATAAGTAATGGAAATCGGCACATGACAATAGACGAAATGTTTTCTAGTTGCCACAAAAGGAATATGTCCAGCAACAGATCTTCCAATGAGTGAACATGATTAATTGGGTATTTTATGGCTGTCAAAGTTACCAGATTACTTGAATATGAATTGCTTAATATTATGGCACACAAATCAATGAGAAATTTCAATGCGAATCGTCTTATCTTTCGAACTTAAACAATAACTGAAAATTCGTAATTTCACTAATCAAAAACGCACATACGCAAATTGCATGAACTATCGACGCATACTTAACTATTTATGGTTATATGCACTATGCATGGTTAATGGTTAATTCATTCATTTGAGTGACGCTTGGGAAAGTTTCTAAAGACATAGGTACTCATCATGTAGCAATAAAGTAAAAACATAGGATCTATTTTGAAAGTCGTGTTTTGTTTTAGCATATGTCACAGATGTTACGCCGGGAAAGCATCAGATGTTTTTTTTTAAGTGTCACAGATTGCCAAAATGCCACTAAAGGAAGCATTTTCAAAAACAGAAATCACTTAAAGGAATAAAACAACTCAACATTAAGATATGAAACATCCCAAGCAGATATGAACTTTGCACGAATCTTATTTTTTTGTCATACAAGTGTCATATAAATATCATTCAATTTTACCTTAAACCATCCTATCTAAACCCATCTAAAATAAATAAGTAAAGGAAAGTTTACCTTTCCTCCCTGGATTCATAAGTTGAGGCCCAATCCCTTTTTCCCTTTCTCATACGGAATATATCAACCGATAAATCTGAATTTCCTTTCTCCTTTAAATCCTCTACCCTGTCAAACCTTGGCTACTTCCTCCCTTTATCCGTAACTATACCAAAACGGTGGAATCAATTTCTCTTATTTACTTATCGTTAGCTTTCTCCATTACAATCAATTATTGTGCGATGAGATTTCAATCAAAAAAAACATCGATCAGCGTGAAATTCATGCTTTCAAAGTCATCCCATAGATTGCAAAAAAATATTTTCAATGCAAGGATTTTCATGCTACCAAGTTTTATCTTCAAAAATAAACAGCGAAGAAATCATCTAGAATTTTACAAAAATTATGGAATATATTTATCTTATTTACTAATCGGCAACTTTTTCCATAGCAACCAATTATTTTCCGATGAGAGGTCAGTCTATAAAATCACCGATTAGCGTGAATGCACACCTTCAATATCTTGCTAGGGCATGTAAAAAAACATTTTCAATGCAATACTGTTCAAGCTACGAAGCTTTTTCCTCACGAATGAATAGCAGAATAAATTTTCTATAACTACACAAAAATGATGCAATATGTTACTCTTATTTACTTATCGGCAACTTTCTTCATTAGCACTAACCATTTGGCGATGAAAGGTCCAACATCAAAAGCAAAGTTAAATACACCAACGGATGAAGTTAGCCATGAAAAAATATTTGACTTCGCCGAGATTCGAACCCGAATCTCCCGATTGCCGGTCAGGCGTGTTAACCATTTCCACCACCAAGGATTTCCAACACAAGGATTTTACTGAGTGTGTTAATGAATTATTAAACATTCATACCTGTCATGGTATGCTATATGAATGTATATTTATTCAGAGGATTACAATGTTTTGCGGGCCATCTACTACTTACTGAACCGTGGGTGAGGAAAGTACAGCGAGAACCTCCCTCTGTATTCGTAAGTTGAATTCACATCCAAGTCTTCTTCGCTCTTCTCAAACACATAATCTCAACCTCAATCTAGACCTCTTCTCTTCTTTAACTCCGCTGCTTTCTCATATCAAGGCTCCGACCTTCCTCCATCTTAAACCATATTAACATGACGAAATACGATTCCTCAATTTACTACTAGTTACTTAGGAATGCTTTATTTACACCTTTACTGCTTGCCACAAATTATAATATCGACATACAATAATATCGATACACAATAATACGATATCCAAAAGGTTTATGACCGTGATAGGCCACAATTGGCATGAAAATTGTGCTTTGAAAGCAAAACCTACTAAATAACCTTACAAATGATAATACATTAAATATGATGATGCTATAGCATTATTTCAAATAGTAAACAACCCTAAATCAATTTCACAGGAGGGTAAAATAGTATATTCATATACATCACTTCAGCAACGTACTCCATCACTACTGTCCATTTAAGGACGATAATCGCACAATCAAAAGCAACGATCAGAATGAAGGCCATGGATTTATACCTCCAGTCACAGCATAACGCACTAGAAAAAATTGTATGCAAGCCCAAAATTGCAACAGACAACGAAGTGCTTAAAAGAATAAACAGCGAACTCTATGAAATTTATTACGTTATTATTCCTGAAAAGTAAGTAGTGCCAAAAGTATTAACACATTTCTTACCTGATTATCGCTAACAAACAAGTTGTATCAGAAGTATTATCACACTTCTTACGTGATTATCCCTAACAAGCAAATAGTATCACAAAGTTTTATCACATTTCTTAAGTGACTATCTCTAACTAGTAAACAGAATCACAAGTACTATCACATTTTTACGTGGTTATCCCTAACAATCCCTACCGTAGGAATGCATTCTTCTTACAAACGGATAGAAACTCTATTTCAGGTCAACAACTCACCGAGGTGAAGGGAAAAAAGGATAGTTCCAACTTCCCTCTCTTGCTTCATAAGTTGAGTTCGCATCCAATTCCTTTTTGCCCTCCTCATACGGGAAATCTCAGCCCCTAAATCTAGGTCTCCTCTCCCCTTTAACTCCTCTCTGCTTGCCCTCTCAAATATAGCCTCCACCCTCCTCTCCGTCCGTCTTCAGCAGGTTCGACCACAAGTCGGGAAGGATATGGGGGGCCTCATCGAAAAAGCGCATTATCGTCATATTCGACTTGGGACCACAGGATATTTTCGGAGAAAAGCCCCTATGGCATGAGCGCGAGAGATTTTCAACCCCTATAGCTCCTCTTTTCTCCGCACAAAAATCTTATATCGCCATCCCATTGGCCTTTTTTCCATCTCCATCTATTTTTTTGTGCACACCCCAAGCTCAGATTTTTTTTGGAAAAAAAAGAACCACGAATATCGAGTTTAGGGTCAGCTAGCTACAACTGTAACAAAGTTGGGGACGAAAAAAAAAATGTCCGCCATTATTTCGCCGCGTTCACATAACCTCGGGGCCGCGTTGGTCACGTGACACCCTGCCAAGATTTCAATGTGGTCGCGCTGGGTTCATTCCCGGCGGCGCTGAATAATAATAATAAAATCTGGGTCTTTTTTATGCCGGAATTCGATTTTTTTAATCTTTCATTTTTTTTCCAGCAGATACATATATAAAAAAACAAGAGATCGAAACAATAATTTAGTCACAAAACTACACGAGGCAGCGAACTCACTAATTATCAAAAACGTTACTCGCGAGGTCAAATGCAAAGAGGGTAGGGGGCTTTGAGGGGGTTAGGATAGGGGTTAGCTCGGAGAGCATAGTGCACCGCGCTCCGAGAATGGTAATGGGAATGGGTCATGAATTAGGCTGCAGAACAAAAACTAGGGAGTGGTGAAAAACGTGATGGAAGTGGTAGGAACGAACTGGAAATGGAGCGCTTAGCAATTCACTGAAATCCTACGCCAGAGGGCTAGAGAAAGAGGGTAATGGAGGTGACCAAGTAAAGAGAACTATGAGGTGAGGGTTCGGAGTAGGTCAAGGCGAGCGACGCGCGATGGGAGAGGGGAAAAATGAATATGATGTGGCGAGTGGTGAGCATTAAAAAAGTCCATTCTAAAATGTTCCATTTAAAATAAGTACGTCAGGTGCATTCCAACGCTTCGCAATCCCACATTGTGCCGAGGAACCCAGTTTGAAAAACGTCTGTCCTTCAAAAGTAAGACATTGAAGAAGAGAGAGAGGGAGATGTATATAGTTCCAAGGGAGAGAGACCGGTTCGTTTCAGTTTCACAGTCGCATAAAGAGGAACGTTATAAATGTGAACACACAAGGAACTCGTGAGTACAAAAAAATTGGAGTTCTCCCATAAGAAATTAAGGGACCAAGTGAATTGTAAATCAAAGAAAAGGGGAATAGGAGTGGATGGAATCCTGATGGGAGATGGGGCAAAGGCATGTAGGAAGGAAATAGCGCGAGCTGGGATGTGAAGAGGCACTTCAGGGAGATGAAAGCGAAATGCAATAACACCCGAGACTCCGGCGGGATATTATTTGCAGAAAAAACAGACGGAGGAAATACTTGAAGGGTTGGTATGAAGGGCCGAAACCTCTTCGAGACGGTTCACTTGAAAACGAGGGCAAGGGAAATGGGAGGAGAGACGAGAAGAAATATTAGAGGAGGAAATCTATCGACAGAAATCAATGACGGAAACAAAAAATATACTTAAAAATGAAGCTAAATCGTGAGGTATTGATGGCTTCATTCTATTATGACCTTGTAACAGAAATTGAATAAAAAGAAGCTAGAAAGGGGAGGAGTGCATTTGGAACAGTTAGCAGAGGAATTAGTTCGTCCGCGTAATAATGAGACGGCCACGGAATGCAAAGACAAAGAATTTGAAGCTTTGCATGACAGATTTTTAAGAAGACTTGTTGAAATCTCAAATTGTAAGCAATGCTAAAAATCCAAAACGCTCACAGTGTCACTTATGAATCAGTGTCACTTATAAGTCAAAGATTTATTAAATTTGCAGCCTATGTGAAAATTTGCTGCAAGTACGATTCAAAATTTTGTTGTGGTAAATGCAAATAAATGTATAAAAATATATCTTTGTACTAGTTCACACCTGGGTGCGCCGTCCATAAGCAAGAGAAATACTTTATTTTTCCTTAATAATGGCATATACAATTCTTGAGTCTGGATGTCCGCCTTATTTTTTCAACAGGTTTGTCTTTCATAGGATTGTTCAACAACTTTCTACAAGAAAAATCTTTCTGGTTAATTGATCCCACATCATCGTAAAACATATAGATACCATAGATCGTTCATTGTGTGTATTTCCCGTGAAAGAAATTTACCGCCTAATGACATTAATTCATGTAAATTTATCGCAAGTTTTAAAAGAACAGTTTTCCCTTTTATATATTCCAGTGCGTTAAAATTAAAAGTGAAACACACTGTTATAAATTTTGGATAATAATCTATTATGTACACATTCTCATTCACTATATAATATTTTACACATTTATTCAGGATGTTTAGTATTATTTTTTTAATTGTTCATTTATCAATATCTTAAGCTCCAATGAGTCCATAATAACAAATGTTTCCTAATATTTACTAATATATATTTCGTTCTTTCGTATTCAATACCCTATAAATACAATACGATGAAGTAGCATTAAATTCATTTCTATGTGACACTGCAATTCTGACAAACTGTGGAATTAAAACAATTTAATACACGAAAGGTAACAAAAAAATCCTAAACATTAATTTATTCTAGCAACATTTTAAACTTCGTCGTTCACAACAAAACCCAAACTCGCTGCAATTATTGAATTTAAAAGGTCGAAATTTTCATTCAAATCTTTCGCATCCACTCCTGACAAAATCAGATACTTCCCGTGGCCTGCAACTCTCTTAAATGCAGTACAGTTTTATTAAATTAATCAAAGATAATAAATAATACCTGTCGTATTCACTGCCTATGATCGACTGGATGCATAATTTCCTACTATATCCATAGAAATGGAGGTGAACGAGTCGCACTATTATTCAAGTTTACTTATTCCTATTTCACAATTTTCGTTGTTTTAAACTCAACATCTCGACTCTATGTTAAATGCTTCTTTATACTTTAACCCTCAAAGTCTCCATAAAAACTGCATCATGGCTTAATTCATTTAAAATAATTTATAATTTATATTTACATATGTTAATCTACACTCCTGAATATCATCGACACGTTTTCAGAATATTTCCACCGATCACACTTTTTTACTCTGTCCTCATAGCGCCATTCATGAAGATCCTCCATTACATTTCCATTACTATTCTCTTATCGAGATTTCTGTTTCATATCCTTGCACCCTGAGATGTGAAAATCACATATTACCAGTATTCATCCTCCACAGCTCTTAATGAGTTGACGCTCCATTCTATTGAAATTTAACAGCTCTTTGAAAACTTGGAGTATAATGCGCCTTGCTTAATATTTTAAAATAATGTTGAACTGTGGAGAAAATAATAATAAAGGCTCTCACGTCACTAAAATACTAAAGATGATAGCTCTAAAGACTGAAATTAATGAAGCTTATGCAAGCAAGTTAATGACGCAGAAGCTACGGGAAGAGGCTCTCAATTTCCCACTATTGAGCTAAATTAGCGTGTTCAGTTTCTTACTTCAGTATATAAGTCATTTTTATTACTAAATACTTCAAATATAATTAAAATAAGCGCTCAGTTATTTTAAAAGTTTTAAAAGGAAATTGTAAAAAAATGACGACAGTACAATTTTAACTGGAAACTGGAACACAGTGTAAGTTATCGAATAATTAAAAAAAGATTGGTTAAATTTTAAAAACCGGTGCATGAAATTTAAAAAGAACTCTGCTTGCTTTCGAAGAAAGACTAAAACTCCATCATTAGCATCGCTTGTTGGATATAAATCTCTTAACTCAATTGCAAGGTTGCCAGAGGCCAAAATATATTTTTTGCTTGTAAAATACTCATGGAAATACAAAAGATATTAGGCAAACGATTAGGAAAGATTTGGAAAATTTGAGACGGTCAAAGCTCATAAACTGCCAGTTCCATTCATTATCCAATACACACTCTTTCTTAAGTATGCTAATATATATTCATATGAATCCAAGTAGATGAATAGACTGAGAGCGCCATTTTGCGCATAAATATCCAACAAAACAAGCAAGACCACGGATTGCATTTTTTACACTAATTTTCTCAAAGTGATATTTCAATGCTCATAATATTCTTAATGGCAAACGTTTGCTCAGGTTGTTTCTGGTACTTTTTTTAAGCTGTAGCAAATGCTATTTTAAATTTATGGCCCCCCAGTTCACCCTAATATGAATCTGCTTTTTGTGAAAAACAACTGCAAGTAAAAGGTGACACTAAACCGAGGTTTAGTGGGCAAAAGTAGCATGGATTTATTCAAGTTTGCCCAACTTAATTCTCTGCACACTAGGAATGCCACCAAAAGATATTCCAGACGTTATGTGTTTCATCAAAAAGGCAACTATAAGGTTTTGCTTAAAATCAGTACTCTAGAATAAATCATATCCCTTCATGACATATCCCAGCCATCCTAATTCTCCAGTAATTTTCTAGTATCTGTGATTGGGTGCGCAAAATCTTTGAGTTTGCCTCTTCGTGGCCTCTGCGCGTGTTCTCAGCCGCTTTAATATCTCTGCCTCTCACTTCCATCGCTTGGGAGAACAAAAGAGTATCTTCACTTCCTGCAGCCATTTCAGCGGTTCAACAATATTCCTGCGTGAAAATTTGATCTCACCGCAGAGAGCTACTTGATAGAGACTTGTGAGAGCTTTTTCATTACGAATGCACAATCTTTCCTTAAACATCGTCACCTTTTTCTCCTATACGAAAAGAATGAACAGCTTATACTACAAATAGCGTAATCTGGGCGTCGTTGTCCTCCTGTGTACATCTATCTATTTCATTCAAGTTGAGATGAATGACCTGGCTGCAAAAACGAATACAATTATTTAAGGGATGCGGAAAAATTAACTATGGCTCATTCTGGCGAGAGCATTTTATTAGCCTGCACAAATTAAGAACCGTTTCTGTTTCATTCATATTTCAATTAAATGGTACCTATTTTGAATATGTCACTCGCTATGCATTTAAATGGACTTGGGTATTATTCTAATTTACGCCTATACTGAGCGTTATGTAAAAAGGGTAATAAAAATTAATTTTTTTGATTCTTAAAATGTTTTTATGAACATGTTTTGTTTTTCTTATTCCAAAGTAAAGAAAATGAAATGCCTTTTGTTTATAAACGAATAAAGTAGCTGTGGACGTGAGCTGAAAACGCTAAAATCAATCAGAATGGAAATATGTTGTATTTTACATTATTCCGCGGATACTAATCTTAGCGCCATGACTATTTCTTTATTATTACACTATCAGGCAACCCATCGTTGCTCGGGAAGGATTAAACACAGATAAGAGGGAAACTTGGAACTTGGAATTCATGGCATTATAGCAGGATTTTTAGGTAAAGGAACAAAGGTAAATTTAATAAAATAAAATAAAAGATTTTTAGGTAAAGGAACGTATGATGATGGTATACATATGCAACAGAAAAGAATGGGAAAAAAGATTTCTGCGTAACGCGGATGGGATCAGCTTATACCCAGCTCCATAAAATTGATCATTACAAGTGTTCGTGCGTAGACCAAAATTGTCATGTGATCTCATGCTCCGGCAAAAAGGTTTGCACCAATAGGTGAAGTATTCTTTTAGAGTTATATTTTCCCAATTTAGAATTAGGATGTCCAGTCGCAGAAATCGTGCGACATGACGTCAGAAACGGTAATGAGAAAACGCGTCGGACACAACCAGAAGTAGCACTACTGGGTTTGGGAGCATGAGCTGCACTTATGCACTAAATTTGGTCGCAATCCTTGCAGTCGTATGGAAAAGCATAGCTAGCAAGCAAACAGACATCCTCCTTTATACAAATTGTAACAGAGTAGATTATATAAATAGAATGTATTTATACAAAATGTAATAGAGTAACTGATTAATCACATCTATTTCCTGATAAGTTTAATAGTAGAAAGAAATAAAAAACCATTTACTAAGTCATCCGAGTTATTTCTACTCAAAGTGAAATTACTTGCAACAAAGATAAAATGAAACCACAGCGCTGATCCCAATTTTAAGGATGCACAATTTTAGGGAAGGACGGGAGAGCCAATTATGGCGATGACTGCGAATTTATATTAATAGATATTTTAAACAAATTTTAATTGAAAAAAGTGTGCCACCTCTTATGGCAATAGGTGATACGGAGTCCCAGTAAAATTGAATTCGGATATGGAAACTTGCTTTTTCATGCAAATATTATACAAAAATGCAGCTATCCATATGGATAATATTCATTTCATATCAATATACCATTCAGAATTACACAAGACTAGAATTTATTTTGTGTATAGAAGTTTTTATCACTTTGATGGATTAATTAGTACCAGTAAGGTAATTATTACTTCAGTAATTTACTATGGAAAGTGCACAGAGCAGACTTAATATGGCGAAGAAAAATGTACAGCCTCTTGCAAAACTTTTAGAGTATTTCATTGGAAATGATTCGCAAAAAAGTACCCGTTTCAAGAATTTAAAATTATTATACTCCGTTTGCAAATAAGTACTGAATAAGGTTTTGAGTAAAGAATGAATAACTGTGGTCCACCGTGATTTCTTAAGAAATTCATTTAAAACCTGCCTAAAATCTTACCATTGAATTGACTTGTTTACGATTGGATCAAAAAGTACTTAATCCAGCCCGAAACTCAAGCCCCACATAAATTCAGTTTGATTAATAGTTCGTGGCTGAAAACTTTTGTTGCCATGGAATCCAAAACAACCTGAGCTTGTATTTTTCTCGTTTATTTTTGAGGATAGATGGATCTCGAGAGCGAGTAGACCTGCTGCGTTATGTACGATGCAACTTTCTTGAAAAACTGTCCATTGTTACAAAAAAATTCAACAATCCAGGAAGCAAATAACATTGCATAAAATTATTTGCAGAATCTATTCAATAGGGAGAATGGATAGGCAACAGCTTTAGGCGCCCCTCGCGGTTGGGGCATAAAGCATCCAGCATGCGGCAGAGGTATTCTATATCTTTAAGTGGAGGTCGATAAATATTTTTGTTTTGACCGACGAAAGTCAAACTTCGGCTTCAAATCAATCGATGACTCTCGTGATAGCATTGAAAGATGATTTCACAATCACATGCATAATGTCTTCTATGGATTTACAAATACTTTCATCATCGTCACCTGGCAACAATCACCAGGCAACAACAATAATAATAAGTAAGACAAATTAACTGAACTTTGCTGATTACTTCGATAAATTTAGTACATTTTCTTTCCCTTGACGTATAGCTTAACTTTCATTCCCTGTCGAGAATTATAGGTCTTGAAGAATTTTAAAAAGAAATTTTTTCCAACGTTTTGTTATATTTATAAACCTTCATCGGGGCTTTTTTTGCAGTAAATTTTGGATTGTTCATTGAAATTTGAAAAAATGTTTATAATAAAATTCAATTCATTTACAAAAAAATAAGTCCTGATGAAGATGTATAAACGTTGAAAATTGAATCAATATAATTTTTTACGATGATTACTCAGTGAAATGACTTGTTTTTATGCCTCCGATGTTTTTTGTGACATTAAATTGTTGCACAAACTGCACAGTAAAATTGCTTGCATGCAATACTAGTTATCAAATTAATTACCACGCTTCTAGATTCCTCATGGGCCTAAACCTCCAGATTTGCAAGAGGTAGTTTTCTACTTGTTCTTAACGAATATTGGAAAAGATGCGTTGAAGGCCGGTGGCATTGAAGAATGATAAATCCATTAACAAAATGAAAAGAAAACACTTCTAACTCTCCTCGCTCACGTACGAAAGTCCTGGAATCGTCCAACTTCCTAATGCATCATCATAGACAGCCAGCCCTTCCACCTTCCCTGCTGAGTGAGTTAACACCCGCCGCTAACTTCATGAAAGCCTTTTCGTAGCTTTCTTAATTTCCCGTCCGGTTCTCTAAGAGAACCAGACGGCAAAATGTTGTAACTCGGCTAACTAGGTTCTTTACTCAAGAAAGAATACCATCTATGCTCCTTTCAAAAATGATCGCATATGTCTCCATGCACGCCAAAGTTCCATCATCACTGATAGAAATTAAAACGATAGCTAAAGTAAAAAAAATCCCAGTTGATGTAGCTGAAGACAAAGTTTTAGAAAGAAAATATTTTCAGCACCAAATTTTAACATCGTTGAGAGAAAACGCTGATATCTAACTTGACTTTTAAATTTTGAAAGAATACATCTGCGATCCTTACAAAAAGTATGGCACAGGTCTCGACGTAACCCAAGTCCAATGACTTATATGGATTAAAACAATAGCAGGGATAGTGAAAAATATTTTTAGTCTTCAATGCTTAACGAAGCAAAGTGTTAGATAGAGAGAGCTGTCCAAACTACACATAATTTTAGCTTTGGGAGCAAATGGGAGAATACTTCACACTTAGACCAAGCGCTATATTGTGAATTATATTCTATATACTTATTTAATATATATATTGTAAAATATATATATATTAAATAAGTATATTATAAATGTAAGAGACTACGCGTATTCCTGGCGAATTTCTCTCGGTTTTGCCGCCAGTTGTGATGTTACACAAGAAAGAACACCGTGAGATCTCTTTTCAGAATTATTCACTTACGTCTCGATACACTACCAGGTTCCATCACTTTGGCATTAAAACAAAAGCAACTATTACAACAAATTTTTCACGCCCAAAGTAGCAAGGTTTTACAAAAGGAGAAATTACTATGTCAAATTTTATTAACTTTGGGAGAAAACGCTAATACATCAAACACGAGGAAATGAAGCGCGTTTCGCAAAATTATATTATTTGTGATACGCACAATAATTATGACAGACAGTATTTTCTTAACGAAATATATTTTTGAATTACTCTCGGATTCTCCAGCCGGTAACATGAGCTTTATTTCAAATCTGCCGCGTGAAAGGAGTTGAAATGGATACGTGCACTAGGTCCCGAAATTGTATCTCGATGACGGAATTCGGCAGGTGGAGTGGTAAGGTATGTTACGAGGAAAAATATTTCTTTCCTATCCAGCCATTCTCTCTTAAAAACAAGGAAACGCCAAAACTGCCTCCCACTTTTCATGAGTTGGTGTCGAATCTATTGTTCTGGTTCATTAAATAGTTCAGGGAGTTGCTTTCTGCCGAGGGAAAGAATGGCTCACCAGATTGCAAACAACAATGAACCATGCGAGTAGTAAGACACGTACAGCTATTGTAATTCCCCACACTATTTCATTCGCTCAAGCGGTTTCAACGTCAACACTGATTTTGTTATCAAGAGCTCTCTCTCTCTCGATAATGACGAGACGGCTCTTGATAATGACGTCTAAAAGTTGACACCGGTTGAGTGATATAAGTGATTGAACGAACTACGGCCTTTAAACTGTTGAAAGAAAATAAATTCCCCAGAGTCGTACTCTTTGGTGGGCAGAGGGGGGTGAGAGGTTACAATGCTAACAAGGGCAGTAATAAACGAAAACAAGATAAAACACTAAGAGATTAAACAAACGCGCAGCTCACTCACGCACCTCGCGGATTTGCTCCGAGGAACAAATGTCCGCGTAGGACACACGCACTCACTCACACAGGTTTGTGAAGCTCTCGCTTACGACAGTGAACCACTCACACAAAAGAATCATTCGTTTATTACTCCCCTTGTTACCATTGTAACTTCTCACCCCCCTCTGCCCACCAAAGAGTGCGGCCCAGGGGATTTAATTTTTTTTCAACCGGTTGAGTGAATAAAATTGTGTGGGAAATTACCAAAGCAGTTCGTAACTTATTACAATGAGTATCCACAAGAAAAACTTCCCAGCAATCAATCTGGACTATGTGAGGTCAAGGCGAGGGGCCGAGGAAAGTCTGAGAAGCGGGAACTGAATGATCGGCAAGGTGTTAGAGACGTAATGAACTTATCTGCGAAATAGTCGGGGCCAGTGGTTTTTTCGTGGGAAATAAGTCGGGAAGAAAACTACTCTTCGCAACGGATGAAAAAAAGGGAAAAGTACTGTTCTTTTGGCATCAAATTCTATTGAAATGGATAAAAAATTGATGAGCGAGCTCATTCAGTCATTCATGGGAAAAAATTCCCCTGGACCGGGAATGAACCACGAATCTTAGGCTCGTGTCCAAACGGCCAGCAGCAATTCACCCTACCAAAACGAAGATTTTCGTATTTTTGGCTTATTTTTAAGTAATAGGAACAATATAAGCATTTCATGTTATAATATTTCCTGGAGTATAGGTCAACGTATTTTATGAAAACAAGTTATAGCCAACGTTTCGATTTATTTTAAACCATCATCAGGGCTATGAAAGAAAAAACATAATAACAATATAAAATACAAAGATAACAGCGATACACAATATTTTTGCATAATAATGTTACAATGGCATTTTTTTACAATAATATAACTTAAAAAATATATACATACACACATATATATAAGAACAGAATACACGAAAACTTTTGACATACCTTAACTTTGCACATATTTATTGATATTATGTTACTAAGGTATTGCCACACCTAGTTACTATTAATTTTGATTGATTAAATAGAAATAAATTTTACTGAGGTTATCGATGTCTGTTTTTTTATTACAACTGTTTTTTGTTTTTGATATGTAGACCACTTCTTTGAAAAGTCTTTTTTTTTCAATATAACCTCATGATCTGAAATTTCGGCGTTGTCTAAATCAAAAACGTGGCCATTGCTTATGATGTGGCTAGCAAGAGCACACAGTGGTTTCTTTCATAGCCCTGATGATGGTTTAAAATAAATCGAAGCGTTGGCTATAACTTGTTTTCATAAAATACGTTGACCTAAACTCCAGGAAATATTATAACATGTATTAAACGAGGTCAAGATAAGAAGAGAAAAAAAATAATTATATAAACATTTCCTTACATGAAACGTTTAGATATATTTTTCACATATATCACACGTAACTTCAATATTCATGTACCCTTCTAAACCTTGGAAATTGAACTCTACCTTTCGGCCATTTAAAAATCAAGGAATGGGTAAAATCTGATTTTAAAAAGTTTTTTTGTAATGAAAAGATGTTGTTCTCTCCATAAAAAATGCAATAAAAAGCACCATTTAAATATTTTCCCATGATGAGAAGAAGACGACGACCGTTTCGCCATATTTTCATATTTTTCGCGAGTTCTTCTTCACCCTTTCGACCATAGAAGCTAT
The DNA here is from genome assembly GCF_921293095.1 of Ischnura elegans. Taxonomy (NCBI): domain Eukaryota; kingdom Metazoa; phylum Arthropoda; class Insecta; order Odonata; family Coenagrionidae; genus Ischnura; species Ischnura elegans. Next base: position 81,964,612 of record NC_060254.1, on the reverse strand, counting down.
ACGTTTAATGATTCATTGTTGTAGTCTAATAAACAATAAGCGGAACGATTTATGACACGACCTTTATAGTCCAGGAAATGAAGCTCATAAAAGTGAAAAACCTTGCAATTTTTTCAAACTGAATCGATTTGCACCAAAATTTAGGATTAGACTAATTATACCCCCTACTTCAAAATCTATATTATGCCGAAGGGCGCTTTTTATTTTTTAGGGGTGAAAACTACCCCTAAAAGCTGGAACTTAAAAACTTATTTTTTAAAGCTAAATACGTGTCAAATTTAGTTTAAATTATATGTATAATTATTTTTTTATGTTTGGAAAATAATTTTAAGGTGTTTCAACCCACAATAATCAACCCTTATTGGGGGTTAATGTAAAAAAGAATTTTCAAACCGAATCGATTTGCATACATAGTTGGGATTAGACTAATCATACCCCCTTCTTCAAAATCTATAATATGCCGAAGGGCGCCTTTTATTTTTTAGGGGTAAAAACGACCCCTAAAAGCTGAAACTTAAAATATTATATTTTAAAGCTAAATACGGGTAAAATTTAGTATAAATTATTTGTATAATTATTTTTTTTGTTTGGAAAATAATTTTAAGGCGTTTCAACCCATAATAATCAACCCTTATTGGGGGTTAATGTAAAAAAAATATTTACCCTAAAAATAAAAATTATTTATCACATTGTATCTTCTTATTCACTTTCTAACTCCTTTTATTATGTATTCACTTTTTTCTCTCATGATTTTAATCACAGCACAGAAAAGATATAACAATAGGATAAACAGAACAAACTTCGTCATGGTAACATAAACAAATAAATGTACATTTATGTAGACATTACATGAAACACAATCAAACGGAGACTGTATGGCTTCCAATCTTCCCACCACATGCATGCTCACAGGTCACTGTAAGCGAGAGCACACATACTCACATATGTGTATGTATATATGCATCTTATGGGTATGTGTGTTTATTTTGTAGCAAATTTGAGTGTATCGTTAGCTTCTAACGTAAAGTACACAAAGTATATGCTGATTATGAGGAATATTATGCTCTGAATTGTGGATTTCGAATTTTTCGAAAATAAATTTGATTGGTATTTCAAACATAGCTCCTTTATTTTTTATGATAGAAAGTTCATTTAAATTGTATTTTGTAGGGTTTTTACTGACTACAAGGTCATGTGAATTAAATTTTTTTAGAGTCATTTATTTTTAAAGGGGAGGGATTTAAGGGTTTAAATAAGGTGGAGCTCCCTTGGAAATAGAGGTTTTAATTATCAATATCTCACC